>NW_026294551.1:66959051-67039436 GCF_007827085.1 Peromyscus californicus insignis
TTGAGTCATGACATCAGTTAAGTCCTTTATTTCTCTGTTAAGTTTCAATTTGGGAGATCTGTCCAGTGGTGAAAGTGGGGTGTTGAGGTCTCCCACTATTAACGTGTGGGGTTTTATATGTGATTTAAGCTTTAGTAATGTTTCTTTTACATATGTGGGTGCCCTTGTGTTTGGGGCATAAATATTCAGAATTGAGACTTCATCTTGGTGGATCTTTCCTGTGATGAGTATGTAATGCCCTTCTTGATCTCTTTTGATTGATTTTAGTTTGAAGTCTATTTTGCTGGATATCAGGATGGCTACACCCGCTTGTTTCTTAAGACCGTTTGATTGGAAAGTCTTTTCCCAGCCTTTTATTTTTAGGTAGTGTCTATCTTCGAATTTGAGATGTGTTTCTTGTATGCAGCAGAAAGATGGGTCCTGCTTTCGTATCCATTCTGTAAGCCTATGTCTTTTTATAGGTGAATTAAGTCCATTGATATTGAGGGAAATTAATGACCAGTGATTGTTCATTCCTGTTATTTTTTGGTGGTGATGTGTGGGTACTTCTATACGTTGGGGTTTACTGCTGTGGCTTTATCTGTTGCCTGTGTTTTCGAGGGTGTATCTGACTTCCTTAGGTTGGAATTTTCCTTCTAGTGCTTTCTGTAGGGCTGGGTTTGTGGATAAGTATTGTTTAAATCTGGCTTTGTCATGGAATGTCTTGTTTACTCCATCTATGGTGATTGAAAGTTTTGCTGGGTATATTAGTCTAGGTTGACATCCATGGTCTCTTAGTGTCTGCATTACATCTGTCCAGGTTCTTCTGGCTTTCAAAGTCTCCATTGAGAAATCGGGTGTTATTCTGATGGGTTTGCCTTTATATGTCACTTGGCCTTTTTCCTTTGCTGCTCTTAATATTCTTTCTTTATTCTGTACGTTTAGTTGTTTAACTATTATGTGGCGAGGGGACTTTTTTTGGGGGTCTAGTCTGTTTGGTGTTCTATAAGCTTCTTGTATCTTCATAGGCATTTCCTTCTTTAAGTTGGGAAAGTTTTCTTCTATGATCTTGTTGAATATATTTTCTGTGCCCTTGAGTTGGTATTCTTCTCCTTCTTCGACCCCTATTATTCTTAGGTTTGGTCTTTTCATGGTGTCCCAAATTTCTTGGACATTTTGGTTCATGACTTTGTTGGTTTTAGTGTTTTCTTTGACTGATGAATGTATTTCTTCTACTGTATCTTCAACGCTAGAGATCCTCTCTTCCATCTCTTGCATTCTGTTGATTATACTTGCATCTGAAGTTCCCAATCGTTTTCTCAGATTTTCTATTTCCAGCATTCCCTCTGTTTGTGTCTTCTTCATTTTTTCTATTTCCCTTTTCAGGTCTTGGACTGTTTCCTTCATTTGTTTCATTGATTTTTCTTGATTTTCTCTCAGTATTTTATTGTTTTCTTCCAGGACTTTATTGATTTCTTCTAATTTGTTTGCCCTTTCCTCTAGTTGTTTACAGCGTTCTTCACATTTTTTTGTCTTTTCCTCTACGCAAGCCTCTAGCTTCTTCATGATGTCATTCATAAGGCTGTTTTCTTCTGCTTCTTCCAATTTCTGATGTTCAGGTCTAGGTGTTGGAGGAGGGCTAGGGCCTGGTGATGCTGTATTGCTATTCATTTTGTTGTATATGTTTCTGCCTTGACGTCTGCCCATCTCCTTGTGGTTCGTTCTTGGCCTTATCCGCACACTTGGTTCAGACAGACCAGTGTTCCAAAAGGGAAGTCAGTGTTCCAAAAGGGAAGTCTGGAGCAAGATGGGAGCTGGGGGCCGGCCTCTAAGTCTCAGGAAGAGGCTTGGGGCTCAGGCGGATGGGCGTGGGGGCAGGGCGTGGAGACTGCAGGGTCTGCCAGGGGTCTTGGAGAAGGGGATCCTTCCCGGTGGGGCTAGCAGGGAACCTGCCCGGTGGCCAGAACCTGGGGCCGAGTTGGGCAGGTCTTCCCTGGAGTGGCTGGTGCCCAGGGATGGGGTCTGGGGCAAGGAAGGGTACTCACGATTGTTCCAAAAGGGACGTCCGGAGCAAGATGGGAGCTGGGGGCCGGCCTCTAAGTCTCAGGAAGAGGCTTGGGGCTCAGGCGGATGGGCATGGGGGCAGGGCGTGGAGACTGCAGGGTCTGCCAGGGGTCTTGGAGAAGGGGATCCTTCCCGGTGCGGCTAGCAGGGAACCTGCCCGGTGGCCAGAACCTGGGGCCGAGTTGGGCAGGTCTTCCCTGGAGTGGCTGGTGCCCAGGGATGGGGTCTGGGGCAAGGAAGGGTACTCACCAGTATTCCAAAAGGGACGTCCGGAGAGAAAATTCCTCTTTTAAAGGAGGTAATATACCTAACATATGGGCAATATATTACTTGGGTTATCTATATGCTTCATACAATACATATTAGAGTATAATTTATCCACTGTGTAATGATACCATGCTGAAGTTTCTGTATTAGCATACTTTTTCAGATAATGTATTGTACTATTTATCATACATGAATATATAATCCTAGTTTAAAAAATTAAGCATATACATAAAGTGCACGTACAAATGTGATAGTTATTATTGGTTGCCATCTTGTCTCATTCCAGAGTCACCTAGGAGACAGGGTTCTACACACAGTTGGGAGGGGGTATCTTGATTAGTTTAGACTCGCCCTAAGTGTGGGTAACACCATCCCCAGACAAAGCAGGTTATCTCCTCTTCCTGAAAACCTGATTCTGAGTGGCAGCATCCACCAATTTCTGTGGCGTAAATACTCTACCACACTCTACACAGTTGTCTACATGAAGATGCTTACGACTGGCACTCTGACGAGGGCTCTGGGAGAGTTACAGTTTTCTCTTTCTTTCTTGTATCCCCCCTCTCCTTTGCTAAATGAGTGTGCTCAGACCCAACTTGTTGTTAGAATATTTTAAAAGAATGAATGATTTCTGTTTTGTTTTAAATATCTTCTTCTGTTTGTTCTTCTATTAATTTCAACTATCTCTCATGTAATTTAACTTTGATTCTGTGTTCATTGTTGTTTTGTTAAAACTTTAAGTGTTTGGAGGTTTAACATTTAATTTACTTTGTGTTGTGGTAACAAATCAAATCAGAATTATATACTCATTGGTGCTGTTTTAGCTGTATGCCACAGATTATAAAGATGTCATGATTTATTCTTTACTTTACTTGAGGTGATTAAATATGGATGTTTACTTTTTGAGGAGAGACGCTTTAAGGGGATTTTTAAATTACATTTTAATTTTTAAATTAAAAGATAATTACATCATTTCCCCCTCACTCCCCTGGAACCCATCCCATGTAACTCCCTTGCTCTTTTTCCAATTCATGTCCTCCTTTCCTTTAATTGTTATTGTTACAAATGTGCAGATGTGTGTATATGTGTGCTTGCATGTGTGTGTGTGTGTGTGTGTGTGTGTGTGTGTGTGTGCACATAAATATATAAAGACAACCTTTTGAATTTTAGTGTTGCTTGTGTCTATGAGTTAAGGGTGTTGGATAATCAATTAAGAGGATCCATCCCTCGGGACAAATTCTACCTCTCTCAGTAGACATTAGTGGTCTATAGTTCTTTGTCTGAAGTGGGACCTCATGAGATTTTTTTCCTTCCACATTATCATGTCTCCTGGAGTTGCCTTTGTTCAGATAGCCATATTGTTGAGGCATCGTGGATGAAGCTTCCCTGTCATTTCTGGGAAACAAAAATCTCACAGCAAATTTCCTGTTCCTCTAGATCTTATGGCATTCTTGTCCCTCCTTTCAGATGTTCCCTGAGCCTTAGGTGCAGGAGTTGTGCTGTACATGTATCAATTGTGCTTGGCCACCCATGCTGACTTATTCATTTTGTGGTTTTCTCTAATGGCCTCCATCTGTGGCAAAGAGAAGTTTCTGTGATGTGGAATGAGAGCTACACTTGTCTGTGGTCTTAAGGATAAATATTTAGACTATGTTAGGAATTGTAGTGGTTCAGGGAACCGGCAGTATGCAGTACTCCTCTAGGATCCATGTCTTCTCCAGTCATTGGTGATTAGTTAGTCTTCCAGTACCAGGTATGATTTTCCCTCCTGTTGTGTAGGCCTTAAGTCCAATTAGAGGGCTGTTGATTATCACCAAGATATAAACACTGCTATTCCGCCCTTAGGGATATCAGGCTGTACTGGTCATTGTGTGTCATAGTCATCACAGATGGATAGGACTGTTGGTTGCATTCATCCCTGAGGATACTTACATAGAAACTTCTGGTACTATAAAACCTTGTCCTCAGAAGGGAGGCTTTTAGGTCAGATTCAGTTAAGATCCTCAGAGTTCTGTGTTTGAAGTGTGTGGTGACTTTAGCAAAAGTAACTGCTGAATCCCAGGGGCCCATCTTCTCTGCCTCTGCTGTGTTGGAATCACAAGTGCAGATGATGTCAAGTTCTTTACATGAGCTTTGTAGATCTAATTTGGATCCTTGAGCTGACAAAGCATATTGACTAAATTATCTCTTCAGCCCCTATAAATTAAATAAATTCTAATGCCAAAACCTCCATTGAAGACAATAAAAACAATAAAAAAATGTTCAATTATATTATGGCTACCATAGTGAGCAAGTCAGGAATACAGATGACGAGATGTCTATAAGCAGCTCCCATTTCTACCTGCTCAGAAAACTTTCAGAGTTAAAACTCATCTCAGCAAGAACAAAAATCATTAAATGAATAGTTTTCAAAAGAGAATTTTGCAATCCTAGGAGAGTATCTTATGTTTAGCCAGACTTATGGAATCACTGACATAATGCTGCTATTGGTGATTCTTACACTGGTATTTGCAGATATGGTTCAGTCAGTAAAATGCCTGCTAGGCAAGCAATAGGACTTGAGTTTGGATTGCCAGCACCCACACAAAAAAGCCAGGTATGGTGGTACACACCTGAAATCTTGAAGGAGGGAAGCAGAGACAGGAGGATCCCTGGGGCTTGATGGCCAGCAAACCTGCGTGGATCTGTGATGCCCAGGTTCAGTGAGAGACCCTGCCTCAAAAAGCAAGGTGAAGAGTGACCAAGGAAGACATACATGCACTTAAAAGATCCTTTCTTAGAGCTTGACTATTTTTCTTGTCTGATTCATCCATCTCTTTCTTGTTGTGGTCTTTTGAGTCGTCTAGTTTTTATTTTAGCTTTGTCATGGTGTGTGTGTGTGTGTGTGTGTGTGTGTGTGTGTGCCTGTCAGTGTTTCCTTTCTGTACTTTAATGCCCTGATGGCATGAACTCCAACTTCATCAGTTTCATAGCTTGGGGTGAATTATCCTTTTTTGACAATGTAACATTCCTCTTTATGTCTGGTAGTGAAATCTGCTTTCTAATTTAAGTTATTTCCATTTTAAATTTGCTCCCCAGCTCATTTGCATTTCAACTTAATTTCAGCAGTGTTTTAATAATATTTTTAATATGTAGGTCGTAACTTTTGCTAGTTTGTATCCACCTTGCTAATATATCTTTTAATTGATCTAATTTGGTTATCTTCAGTGTGGTTATGATGGGTTTAGGTTATTTCTATCCTTCTACTGTGTTTCTTTCTGTTTTCTCCTTTCTTCTCTGCCTTTTGAATCCCATCACTTTTATGGATATCCAGACCAAGAAGTAACTTCTGGTATGTTTTATCATCTATTGTTTCTTTTATTGTCCTTATCAAATTAAGATAGTGATATTAATCAGCACTACCTTCCCAAACAGCAAGATGAATCATACCATGAATATGACCTAACCAAACATTTAGTTTTCAATTTTTTCATGTCTTATCTGATGTTGATCAGGTGACTTCTAGCCTTGGAGAACTTACCAGATCTCTCGGCTTTGTGTAGCAGTTTCTACCAAGATTAAAACCTTCCATCTTGGAAGGAAGCTTCTTAAGATACAGAATGTTAAAAGAAAGGTAAGCAGAGGTGGAGTATTCTAAGAAGAGGTGGAACATTGTGTTCTGTAGGGAAGCTCCTTAAACTCAAGAAATAAATGACTCATAGGCTTCAGGAAGTCCCTGAAATTGATCAGATTCACTAGGCCCCTTTCTCTCCAAGCTTTTAGAAGCAATAAGAATTCTGAGTGATACTCTTAGACAAGCAAAGCTTCCTTCAAGATGCAGAGATCGGCTGAGTCACTTGGAAGAGGCTCAAACCAACTGAGCCACCGCCACCAGAAAAGGGCATCACCAACCTGTTGAGCTGCACGCAGCTGTGTACTATGCTCCAGGTTTCTGGCTTTCATGAGTGTCCCAAGCTGGGCCTGGCTTTGGTGATGCAGCTGTCTTTGAGTCATTTCTAGTCCTATAAGTAACCCTCACCCATATTCCTGTAAGTAAGCCCACTAAAACTCATTGGTTCATCAAGTTGGACTTTGGTGGTACCTGTGCTTCAATCTGTTGTCAGTTTCCTGTCTGGGGTGAATAGACATTTGTTCACATCTTCCTAGGGATAGGGTCACATAACACTCAGCTTTCTTCAGGCTAGGATATTTGTCTCCTCCATGATATCAGGGCCTTGTTTTAGTCAAGAACAGCTGGTAGATAGTTTGAAACACTGCTGGGAGCTAAGCTGTGTCTTTCTTTGACTCCTCAGGTACTCAGCTCTGACAATCCCTTCAACTTATCCAAGTTGCTGCAGCATATTGAAGCATTTAGTAACAAAGGGACCTTATCTCACACTTGCATTTCGAGCTGAAAACCTCCCTCCTTCTTGCTGAGAGACACTTTAGTATCGTTTTACATTAGGAGCTCAAGTCAGGCCACCATCCACAGCAGACTCAGAGCAGCCATGGCTCTGTTGTTTCTCTTGACTTATGTTCCTAACCTCTTTTCAGTCATTAGATTTTGAAGTGCCACTCTACCCACTGATCCTCAAATCTATGTCACATGTCAATGTTGCATGTTTGGAGAAAAAGGAAAGAAAATACATGTAATGGGAGATACATCACATCTCTTCAAACTAAATGGTAGATTTTAAAACAGTAAAGTTGCATTTACTTTCAGTTGTAATACTTTTTCGTAATTTTGCTCTTTATTATTCTGTGTTAGTTATGATAATAACAGGTTTTATTATACTTTTATATATAATGCACTCCATGACCCTTTCTTGCTCCTTCCCACTCCTGCTGATTCCCTTATTCTTCTTAACTAGTCCCAGTCTATTCTCATCTCTTTCTGTATTGTTATGTATTAGGGAAGCCAATACAGTCCATTAGGGATGTTTATAGGCACATGGTCAACTCAGCAGGGCTGAAAAAAGGGGTAGTTTCACCCTTGGTGGCCATTAACTACCTATAAGTCGTCATGGAGGAGGGGATAGTTTTCATTTAAAATAGAGTTGGGGGATGCAGAAATGACTTTTCAGGTGAAGTGCTGAACAAGCATGAATACCTTAGTTTGGACCCACAACACCCACAATAATATTGTGCCTGGTTATATGCATCTTACACCCCAGTGCAGGGGAGGTAGTGACAAGCAGATCCCCAGAGTTCACTGGTCAGTCAATCTAGACAATCAGTGAGCTCCTGGTTCAACTAAAGACTAAGATGGAGAGTGATGGAGGAAGATACCAAATGTTCACCTCTGAACTCCATACACAGGCACATGCTTGCACATGTACACTCACACGTACACACACACACACACACACATACACACACACACACACACACACACACAAGTTCAAAAATAGAATTATATATTTTAATGTTTAACATATGGCACTATGGATTAAAAACACTTGTAATATGTGTCCTTCATTGACTTCTCTATAAGCTCTGCATGCCTCCATAATTCATGCTGGACACTTTTAACAAGGTGTTTTTGTGTCTCCTACCACCTGACCTCCCATGCCACATCCCACCTCTAGGGCCAGCCTAACCCCACACATATTGCACCAAGATCGACCTTGGTGAGTCTGCTAGATCCAACCCTCTACGCACACTCCCCAGTTCTCAGATTTAGACTGGATCTCATATACAGTGCCCATGCCTACTCTGGTCATCTATGGTCCTATCCAGGCTTTGGCCAGGATGTCCATACTGTGCATAAACATAGAGCTCTTTTTTCTACCTGACTTCATCCCATCCACACCATATTCAACTTTCAGGCCCAACCTGGACCAACACAGACTATGCTGTCTCAGTCTTTTGTGTCAACACTAGATACAGAACTGTCAAAAGAAGTACACATGCCAAGGTCTCATCACAAAAATACAAATAGTGTGACAGAATAAGGCCATGCTCACACCCCCACCCCCACCTCCGACGTGCTCGAATCCACCAGTCCCATAGAAATAATTCCCAAAGAGAATTAATTAGATGAATTCCAGGATACCGTATGTAAAATAATAATAATAAACTTCAAATAATTTAAAGAAAACACAAACAGCTCAAAGACCTTGAAGAGAATAAATGCCGAGTGATGCCCAAGAAAACACAAACATAATAAAGCTTAAGAAAATGATGAAGAAAATACAGGATTTGAAAACTGAATTCAATAAAGACATAGAATTGTTGAGAAGAACTCAAGATGAACTGAAGATAGAATTGAAAAATTCAATAACCTAACCTGAATAGAAGACTCAAGGAAAAGCCTTATAAAGAAGGGAGGAGGGGACTGGACCTGCCTGGACTGAACCTACCAGGTTGAACTCAATCCTCAGGGGAGTCTTTGCCCTGGAGGAGATGGGAATGGGGGTGGGTGGGCTGGGGGGAAGGCACGGGGGGGGGGCGCGGCGGGAGGGGGGGAACAAGGGAATCCGTGGCTGATATGTAAAATTAAATTAAATTATAAAATAAAAAAGAATTGAATTATAATGAATGGATCAAATAGAAGATAGATTGTGAAGACTCCAAGAGAAAGAAGAATTCAACCACACAAGCAAAGAATATGGGGAAAAAAATAAATAACAGAAAAGAAACACACAGGAACGACAGGGCACCATGAAAAGGACAAAGGTCACATTACAGTCATGCATGAGGAAGAAGAATCAAGGGCATAGGTCAGATCTTCAACAGAATCCTAGAAAAAACTTCCTCAAACTAAGGAGAGTCACACTCGTACAGATACAAGAAGTACACAGCACATCAAATAGACAAGACCAGAAAAGAAAATCCCCACAGAAATGAAAGCCCCATGGCATATCATTATTAAAACACTAAATATACACAACAAAGAAAGAGTATTGACACCTGCAAGAGAAAAACAAAAGTCACATAGAAAAGGCAACCCATCAGAATAACAGATGACTTCTCAGTGGAAATTTTGAATGCCAGAAGATCCTGGAGCAATGCGTTCCCAGTCCTAAAATACTGTAATGCCCAGTTTAGACTAATATACCCAGCAAGTGTCTGCCACAGGTGAAGGGGGAAAGACAAACGTTGCCCTATCCAAACAGACTCAAAAAACAATTATAACCAGTAGACCAACCCTAAACAGAGTATGGGAAGCAATAGTTTGAACTGAAAAGAGGAACAAACATAGCCAAGAGGCTATAATGAAGTTATAATTGCTGACAACAAAGTATGACTAAGAATAAAACAGCAAACAAAACAATGCCTATAATGAATACACACGTTTCAATAATAATTTTAAGTAATAATGGCCTCAGTTCTCCAAGTCTCTATGAAAAGACATAGACTGGGTAAAAGGATTAACAAACAAATTCAGTGGGTGCGATCCCATTGAGGCAGGTACAACATAAACAAGGCACTAAATGTAATAAATCATATAAATGAATTTAAAGACAGGCATTACATGATCATCTTAGTAAATGCAGAAAATGACTTTGACAAAATCCAATATGTTTTCATGATAAAAAATCATAGTAAGAATAGGACTGGAGGGAGTATAACTCAATATCATAAAAGCTGTATATGACAAATCCACAGCCCAAGTCATCCTATACAGAGAAAAACTTGAAACAATCCCACTAAAATTAAAAGGGCACAGAGCTGTTAAATGTCTACTCTTCTTTAATACAGTGCCTGAAGCATTAGCAGGAGCAATAAGGCAAGAGAAAAAAATTAAGGGGATACAAATTTTTAAAAAGTTATCTCTAGTTGCAGGCAAATGGTATACATAACAATAACGAAGAAAAAGAGGGCATGAATTTGAGGGGGGACATGAGAGGGATGGAGGTAGGAAAAGGAAGGGCAAATTATACAATTCTTTTTTAAATGTTTAAATTACATACAAACTTGTTAACATGTCACTCATTCTCATTATCCTACAAGAGTAATTGGTATTGTCAACTATTTCGCCATCGGTTCAGTGGGCTTTGCACAGCTGTCTCTACTTCCTGTGATGCTGAGCGTCATTTAATGGGAATGTTTGTGGTGGCATACCGTGACTTGCAGGTTCACAGTGTTCACCGGTTTCCCGCTGGATTCTTTGCCCTTCTTCATTGATGTGGGACTCATAGATGTGTTCTTTATGCACACACAGCATATTTCCTCCCAAAGTAGTGTTCTCCCCTGAACTGTGTCTTTTGTATTGTGCCTACAATTTTAATTTGATGTACTCTCTTGCTGGTGGGACTTTAAGTGACCAGATACCTATCCCAGCAGAAATTTCTGATGCATAAAAACATAGGAAACTTAATCATTGTAGTTTTAATTCTGCTAATTTTACATGAACTATTTATGTGGTGTCTGCTCTCTGGAAGGCAGAGGGTTTTACATATTTTATTTGAATGTAACCACAAAGCAATCACATGTGACATGGTAATCCTTAGTTAGCAATGGAAGACACATATGTTAGAGAAGGTGATTGAGTTATCTAAATTCTGGCTGCTATGAGAATTTTATTCAAATCCACTTTTACTCCCCAGGGCTACTTATGCTGTTGTTCACTCTTTCTGGCCTGTAAATCTGAGTCCAAGGCTACGAATCCAAGAATCCACCAAGGGGAGAGAGAGCAAAGGCCCAAGTGTAAGGAGGCTGAGCCAGCAACTGTGCTGCCCAACAGATTTTTCAAGTCTTCAGATGCAGAAAAGAACTTTCTGTCCTCCATGTTTGTGTTCAGTAAACAAAAGGATGCCCCCCACACATACATGTATCACCTCTCTCTCTCTCTCTCTCTCTCTCTCTCTCTCTCTCTCTCTCTCTCTCTCTGTCTCTTTCTCTGTGTCTCTGTGTCTGTTTCTGTCTCTCTCTCCATCTCTCTCTGTCTCTCTGTCTCTGTCTCTCTCTTTCTCTGTGTCTGTCTGTCTCTCTCCATCTCTCTCTGTCTCTCTATCTGTCTTTGTCTCTCGGTCTCTGTGTCTCTGTCTCTGTGTCTCTGTCTCTGTCTCTGTCTCTCTCTCTCTCTCCAGTGCAAGCAGAGTTTCTTCACTTGGGCTCCTCACTGAGGTGCTTCTGAAACACCTGCACAAACAGCCTGAGTAAAGATATCTCAACTCTCATATCCTCATTTCAGAACTTATTTCAAAGTTGTAGTTGTATGATCAATACTGGCAAAGAAGCAGGTGTATGTGCTGTTGTAATAGAATACATAAAAGGAGACAAAACCATCTATCCATGACCAACTGAACTTTGGCAAAGGCATCAATACCATTCAAATGAGGGGAACAATAATCTTTCAACAAATAGCACTGAGAAATTTGGTATCTACAAAGAAGAGAATGTGTACCCTGCTTTCCATCCAATGTGTTAAATGGCTCAAAGATCTATAATGCAAGATATGAAATTAGAAAATTCTTAGATGCTAATACAGATATAAATTTCTGTGACTATATTAGGCTCAAGTTTATTTAATATAGCAGCATTAGTAAAGGCAACCATAGAAATGCAGGTACATTAAACTTAATTAAAATACTAACCAGCTGAGTGATGGTGGTGCATGCCTTTAATCCCAGCACTTGGGAGGCAGAGGAAGGCAGATCTCTGAGTTCAAGGCTGGCCTGCCCTACAGAGTGAGTTCCAGGGCAGTCAGGGCTACAAGGAGAAACCCTGTCTTGAAAAACCAGGAAAAATGCTAACTGAAGAAATGACTGAATGGCTAAGAGTACATGCTGCTCTTGCAGGGGACCTGAGTTCATTTCCTAGAAGCCACATCAGGTAGCTCACAACCACCTATAATTCATGATGATCAAGGGGTCCATTGTCTTCTTCCAGACACCATGGATACCCACTCACATGTTCACAGACACTCACACCTGAATGAAAAACAAATATTTAAAAATATCAAATTTCTATCTAAGGGCACTATCAAGAAAGTGAAAAGACAATCTATAGAATGGCAGAAAATACTTGCAAATGATACACTTGATTAAAGATTTGAAAGCACAGCCTCAAATAAATAACAAAAAGACCACTCACTCATCAAAATATAGGTAAAAGATTTGAGTAGACATTTCTTCAGAGAAGATGTACACTAGTCAGTCAGCACATAAGAACTCCCTCCAATCCATAGTCTTTAGGGAAGTGTCAATCAAAAGCCCAGAAAGGTACCACTTCACAGCCCCTGTGCTGAACATAGGATAGCCGAAGTCAGAGAGGACAGATAGAAGCTACGATCCTGAGACATTGCTGATGGAAATGGAAATGGTGCAGCCTTGATAGTCTTTAGACAGTCAAGTATGGCATTCCTGTATAACCTGGATTTCATTCCCTTGTGTTTGTATGCATATGTGTGTGCAGATGTATATATAACCTGAAAACATGCACAAAAAATGCATATGAATGTTCATAGAGGCTTTACTTGTAGGTCAAAAGTTAGAAATTGTCTGGGGAGATGGATCAGTAGATGAAAATATTTTCTGTACAAGCAGGAGGGTCTCAGTTCAAATTCCCAGAACCCATGAATATGGTATCATATACATTCTAAGTCCAGGACCAATGGAGACGCTGGGAAGTGTGGAAATGGGACAATAACTGCTGTTTGCTGGCCACCAACCTAGCTCCAGGTTCACTGAGAGACCCTGTCTCAAGGGAATAATGTAGAGTGTGATGAAGAGGGACATGTGACATCCTCCTCGGGCCTCCATACATGTAAACTACACACACTCATACACTCACAGACCAGAAAGAAAGAAAGAAAAAACTCCAAAAAACAAAAACTAGAAATAGCCAAAAGTTCCATCAAATTATGTATTAATAAACAAATGTGGTACATACACAGAATGGAAGGAACTGGACCATAAAAAGGAGGTCTGAAGTACTGTTAGATGACATCAGAATAAATAAAACTTGAATGTATCATTGCTAAGTGATCAAGCTGAACAGTAACTGTCATGTATGTGATTCATTTACTTGAAATATCTATTATAGGCAAATCCATAAACAAGAATGGGTTGTTATTCGTAATTAATGAGTTGAGAGAAATATTACATAATTTTCTGGATTAAGGGACTATTTGAGGAGAGAAAGTTGATGAGCAAGGAGGTGGTGTTGGGGTCGAGGAGGGCAACTAGGGATGGGAATGAATTAGAAGGAGGTATAATGATGCATATGCATGAAAATACCATATTTAAATTCATTAGTTTTTATCCTAATTATAAAATTAATTTCAAGTGAATTAAAATGATAATAATAAGGTGAAAAGAAATGTTCTGGAATTCACCAGTTATGATGGAAAACCACCGAACTGTATAATTTAAAACGATGAGGTCGGAGTTATAGAAATCAAATCTCAATAAAATTAGAAGATGAAAGAAGGGCTGAAGAACCAATAAAATATATATCCTATAGAGTAGGTTAGACTCAAAGAGCAGCAACCTAGTCCCAGGGAAAGTGAGAATCAGGTAATTAAAGCAAAACTGGGAAGTACCAACCTTGAATAAGAATGTACAAAAGAAAGGATACTAAAGTTAAAACATCCAACCAAGGGGAAGAAAAAAAAAAGAATGAATTACCAAAGGATGGACAATGGATTGTTGAGCTGCATCCTACAAAACTTTAAAACATAGTATTATGAGAAGTTCAGACAAAGTAGACAAATTTCCAGAAAATATAACTTATCAAAACAGATATAAATAAAACTAGATTTGCTGAATCTTATAAAGCTTTGAAGTATATGGATACAGTTATTATAAATTTTGGTCCAAGGGAAGGTGGTATTTCCAGTAGGCTCAATGATGAATATTTCCCCATAATGTAGAAAAGATAATAGCAATTTAAAAACACACATGCAAAGAGTTTGAAAAGAAAATAAGGATCCAGAGAGATTGCTTAGTGGCCAATAGGGCTTGCTACATTTGCAGACGATCTAGATTTGGTTCCCAGCATCTATTACTCTAACTCCAGGAACTCCAACACCTCTTCTGGCCCCTGTAGGTACCCACACACATATACACACACCCTCATATAAACACATAATTAAAAATAAGATCTTTAATAAAAAATAATAATACATCAATGTAGTGGCAAAATTGCCATCAACTGAATAGATACACTGATGAACAAGGTAGATAACCAAAGAGGTCCATGCCCTAATGTCTAGAATCTGTAGGTATCTGTATGATATGATGGTAAGGGCTGACTGTCAACTTGACTCAATCTAGAGTGATCTGGGAAGAGAGTCTCAGTGAAGAATTATCTGGATTAAATTGGCCAACGAGCATACCAGTGAGGGATTTTCTTAGTTGGTATGGGGTGAAAAGCCCACCCTGAGTGTGGTTGGAATCATTTCATGGGCAGGGTTCTAAAATGTACAAGACTAGAGAGGGCAAGTTGAGCAGAAAGCAAGGAGCAAGCCTGCATCCATGTCTTTGCGCTTGACTGTGGATGTGATGTGGTGAGCTCTCTCAAGCTCCTCCACTGTGATTTCTCAGCAGTGATGGACTGTAACATGGAACTGTGTGCTAATACAAACCTTCTTCCTGAGAATTGCTTTTGGCCAGGGCATTTTACCACAGCAGCAGAGAGGAAGCTAGGACAGATGACAAGCCCAGATTGACAGTGACTTTGTAGATTAAGACCGTGGGTTAGTTGACCATAACGTAGAGCCAGCACCCTGAAATAACTACTTTGATCTAATGGAGTCACAATCTTTGTCAGGAGAAAAGGAGGTCAAGGTGAAGGGGTATAATCACAGATGAGAAATGGGGTGCAGAAGACCTCAATACAGTTCTAACTTAAGAAGCATCAGCTACCAGGCAAGACATGAACACAGCCTCACTTGGGAAAGGCTAGGCAACCTTCTTCCCTAGAGCTGATGAGGGAACACAGCTCTACCATCAGTTTCCTGATACCTGATAAGATCCTAATGAGACAGTTATAAGATAATACAGCTATGCTGCTTTAAACCATGAAATTTGTGGTAATTTTTAAAATCCACACTAAAATGACTCCCAGCTAAGATGTGGCAAAATAGCAGTCATAACCCTCTACTTGACACTAAGCATAAAAAAATTCAACTCAAGTGACAACTTAAATAATAAAGGGTAAATAAATGAATACAGAGATGAGAAAACAACTTCTACCAGAAATATGGCAAGACATCTTCATGACCCTGGGATAAACAACATCCCTTGAAATAGGAAAAGTCCACATACAGCACAACCAAGTGTCAAATAAAAACTTCAATTCTAATTTCCACTTAATGAAGACATGTGCTAAATAAGAACATAATAAAATGAATGGAAATTTTATTTCTTTAATGGGAGCAGAGTGAAGCTATAAGCCTAGGAATGGGAAAGCATTCTCACCTCTCATGTGTGTCATGTATGTGTGCCATATATACAGGAGACATCGTAGACAGTCTAGATGTGCTACAAGCACTGCAGTCATTAACTCACAGTAACTGTGGTGACATGTGCTAAGCCCACATCAGACTGGCAAAACCATCAGGCAAGGACCCTTCCTCTTTACCTTTGAACCTCTGGCTCTATGGATTCTGGGAGAGGCAGGGCTACCATCTTTGTGAATCCGCCAAGCATACCAGACTCCAGTGGATAACTACAAATCCAGTCACACAGATGGCTCTAGGTCTCAAAACAAAAGGAATAGACATGAACATGAGGGAGGAATTGGTCTGGAAGAAGAGAGTAGATGCTTTGGATGATTGATTTATAAATAAAACGCTGATTGGCCAGTAGCCAGGCAGGAAGTATAGGTGGGACAAAGAGGGAGGAGAATGCTGGGAGGTGGAAGGCTGAGTGAGGAGACGCCAGCCCGCCGTCTAGGGAGCAGCATGTAAAGGCAGCATGTAAAGCCACAGAACATGTGGTGACATATAGATGAACAGAAATGGGCTGAGTTTAAGTGTAAGAGCTAGACAAGGGTAGGCCTGAGCTAATGGCCAAGCAGTTTAATTAATATGAGCTTCTGAGTGATTATTTTATAAGTGGGCTGTGGGACTGCAGAGGGCTTGGCGGGACCCAGAGAGAAACTCCAGCTACACGTGGACAGGAGTAGCAGGGAGGTGGGTGGTGAGAGTAGTCAGCAGGCATCACGGACATGTGTGAAATTGTGTAAGACCAATCTAATTTTTAAAAAATGCATTACCACATTTAAATAATAACAGTAATTTAAATTTCAAACAAAAAATTGAACGGACACTCTGTCAAAGAAGCTACAATTTTTAGGACTGAGAAGCACACTGCAGTTGCAAACAGTACTGGGTGTGACTCTTGAATCCACAGGATGAAAGTAGGCCCAAGGGAAAGCATGTACTGAGTGCTGTTGGGACTTAAGGCAGTGACTATGCAGGTTGAGGCTGAGAAGGACGCATAATGGAAGCGGTGGCTGTTAATCTTGGCGTTCCAAGCCTCTTTGTTTTCTACTTGGGACTGCATTAGCAAACCACCTCCTCAGCAGTCTGTCTCTGCTGTTCTACCTTCACCGTGACATGGAAAAGACAAGTGCACGTGTCTGATGTCAAGAAATCTCTGAAATTAAATAACATGTGATTATAAATGTGCGGCATCAATTTCTGTAATGTTTCTAAGAGTTCCCAAATCTCCTTCAGGATCTCAAGGAAAGAGCTACATCAAGCACTTCCCTTCATTAAAGCCACTTTTCTTCAAGTGCCCATAATCAGTATTTTTTCAAAAATATTTGCATAAATTTTGGTTATCCACTCTCATACTTTCATATGTCACTTACCTACTAGAGTAAGGGTTTTTTTTTTTTTGTACAATTTTCCTCATAGGTTTTCTGTTATTGTATACACACACGTGTGCACATACACCTCTCATGCACTTCAAACTAAGCACTCTGCTGTCAGAATCTAAGTTCTAGAACTGTATCCATTGGAAGCCTTGTTCTGTGCTCTTCTACAGTCTTAACCAAAAAGTGACCGGCATGAACGGAGAACGCAGCCGCACATCTGGAAAGAAGCTGAAGAGAAGAGCAAAAATGCCACTGAGAATTGTGTAGAGCAGCCGATTCCAGGGCCGCCCATTTTTTCCCCTCAACAACCACTCTTTGAAAAGCCAGGTCAGGCATTCCCTCCTATTACCTTGTATATGGGAAAAGTCGGGACAGAGAATTTGAGTGATTTGAGAAATTGACTCAAGTTCACAAAGTTAAATTGACTGCAGACTCCAGGAAAAGGTGAAAAATAAAGACCTTGTCTTTGTTCTTGATGAAATCTGTTCCTCGCTCCCCTCTCCTCCAATCTCTTTCCCAACTCAACTCCACACGGATGGTATGTTTTCCATGCACTTCAGATAAGAAGTAATAACAGGGCCAAGCAAGATGCTTGACAGGTAAGTGCTCTTACTGCCAAGCCTGAAGACTTTAGGTCAATCCCTGGGACCAACACAGTTGAAAGTGAGAGCTGACTCCAGCAAAATGTCTCCCTCATGCACACTGCATGCTGTGCATATGTGCAAAAGAAATGTTTAAAAAAGATATAAGGAAGAAAAAATGTAGGGGTTGGGGAGGCAGATGGCTTCAACAGTAAAGCACTTGCTGTGTGGGCATAGGAACCTGAGTTTGGTTCCCTAGTATCCATGTAAAAGGCGAGGTATAATGGCATGCATGTCTGTAATCCCAGAACTGAGTATGTAGAGACAGGCATACCACTGAGGCTTTCTGGCTAGCCAGTTTGACAAATTGGTAAGCTCTGGGTCCTTAAGATATACCATTTCAAAAAATGAAGTAGAGAGCAATTGAGGAAGATGCCCTACGTCATATGTCATCCTCTGCCCTCTCTATACATACACATAGAAATACACATACACACGTATACACACACAAAGAAAGCTAAAATACATAAGAGGGTTTCTAGGACTATGCATGACTCTTATAAATAAGGCTAGGAAGTGAAAGTTGGGTTTGGACTCATGTTGCCCTGAGAGTCAGACTCCGTAGATAAAGGAAGATGATGTCTACCAGGTCACTGGAGATATGACAAGCAAACTGACTTGCTTACGATGGACTGCCAGTGACTGAATGGGAAACAGGAAAGAAAGGATGAGCATGATGTTTGGGACTGTAGCAAGTGACTCAACCCCCCGCAGTGTTTCTACTAGAAGAATTGGGCTTAATTCATGAACCTCTCTAGCAGCATTTTGGTTGTTAAGGATGCATTTGTCATCTCCTGTTGAGCTGCTGTTAGGATTAGGGAGGATATAGGACTCCCTAGATGAGACAAGCTATAGGCAAAATTCAAATGCCAGATGTTCATTTCATTCCATTCAAACCTCTTCAGAGCATCAGGGCCATTTGCCTCACTAAACATATTTCCACGTATTTCAGAAATTTTCTTCCAAAGTGGTTTCACTACGAAAAGAACAAAGAGTTCCATGAAGCAAGGGAAATGCAGATCCTTTTTTAAGATACAGAGGGGAGGAGAAACCAAGAGTAAGAAAATTAAAGTGATCACATTTTCATTCATAAATAAGAGCCCCCACAGGGTGCTACAGATATGGGCATGAGGCGCCATGCTAATCTTCAAAATCACAATTTCTGTTTTAGTGGTAGTGACACCATTATAATGGGGTCCCCTTCCCTCCAACTCTAGATTTGATCCTTCACAGAATCATAGTGGCTTTCTTTTCTGAATGCATCTGTAAAACAGATTCATTCCCTTTGTCACCTTGCCCATTCTTGGTCTTTTGGTGGGTCCAGACTTTCCATTCTCCCTGTCACCACCACCAATGTGTTCTGTAGTTGGAAGATTTCCTGTGTCCCGGCCTGCCAGTGGTCGGGACAAATCTCTCCCACTGACGTCCCCCAAGTAAGCACACAGAGCTTATATTAATTATAACTGCATTGCCATGGCTCAAGCTTTTAGCTAGCTAGCTCTGTATCTTAAATTAGCCCATAACTATTAATCTATGTATCACCACATGTTCCATGGCTTTACCTGCATCCCATTACATGTTGCTCCTTGGGTGGCTTGCTGGCATCTCCTGACACAGCCTTCCAGCCTTCCCATAATTCTCCTTGTCTGGTTATCCTGCCTATACTTCCTGCCTGGCTACTGGCCAATCAGTATTTTATTTACTAACCAATCAGAGCAACACATTCACAGCATACAGAGAGATATTCACAGTAGTGTTTGGATTCACAATTTCCCTCTTAGATTGGCAGAGATGCTGCCACATGAATGATGTCATTCTCACATGATGGATATGCTCATTGTGATGCAGCCTTATAAAAGGGTGCTAGGGAGCCTGTGGAGGAGTCTTACACATTCCATTTCATCCCAGCCATCTGCTATACATTAGGAAACCACTCTAAGGTCATTCCAGCCCAAACATGAAAAGGCCCGTGTAGCCTAATCTGGATTGAAGTTCTTGGCAATTTTAAGTCCATGTGTCCATCAGTAAAGGCTTGGTTGAACGACTCATGATGCATTTGCCCTGTGGAGTTCAGTAAGAGGAAATCAGTGAATCTGTAAAACACTTGGATTGTTGCAATGTTTGAGATATTAAACCACAGTAGAACAAGGCTACAGCATGTGTACTACCATTTATTCAAGGAAAAGGAAAGACTAACAGTATTTTTTCTAATGGAAAACTTACCTTCAAATAAATAGAAATCATGTCTGGGCAGAGTGGAAAGGAGAAATCTGACTCTGGTGCACAGAATTACTTATCTCATAGGGAAACACAAGAAGTAAAAAAAAATAATGAAAATCTAAACAAAGACAAAATTCACTGCACAGCAATTGAAGGTGTCCCTCAGGAAGTTCCTTACCTGAGGAATATTCAAGTATCATCCCTGTATTGGAGTTAAAGTGTCCAAGGAAAGTGACTGAGTTCACATCTGACCCTCAAGTGTTCCATCAGCCCCAGAGTGAGAAAGCCGTCCAAATGCAAAAGGAAGAGCCTCCCACTGTCCCAAAGTGGAAAACTTTGACACTGAAACAAACAAACAAAAAAACACGTTACAATCTGAGAGTGGATGATAGTCTTTAAAACAAAACAAAACGAACAAACAAAACCCTTCAGTCATCTTGTTGACAGCTTGTCACCTTCAGGAGAGACCAGTCAGGATCCCTCCTTCCATTCACTAGCTCCAGTTGAGTGACCAGTGTTAACGGTGTAAATGTTCTCTTTCTGGTTTTTCAGCCAATGAGCACAGGACAAGAGATCCTGGCAATTACTCTGTGACCTCTGAGGGGAAAATGGTTCCAGGTCATGACCATTAGTGACTGCTAACATGGAGAGGACAGGAACCTCCTAAAAGAAAAGTCATCACCATAAGACATTAAAGACAGAGAAGCAATTCAGAACCAGCCACACCTCTGCACTAATTTATGGAAAATTCATGTGCTTGAGAAGCATGTTCAACAACATGGACCGTACCCAGCAGCCCGGGCCATGAGATTATCTACCATGCAAAATGTTCACCTTCTACGTCTCAGAAAATAAAAAGGAGAAAGTGAACTCCACAGAGAAAAAGAAACAGGCTAGACCAGACATATTGCATATGCCTGATGCGAATTCCAACATGAAGAAAGTATCTAACAACTTACACACACACACACACACACACACACACACACACACACACACACACACCATCTGAACACTGACTAGAGTTGATAATAGTAAAATATTGGAGTTTCTTTAAGTATGAAAATTTTGTGTCTAATATTTTTAGAAGTCTTTGATTTGAGAAGTGAAACCTGAAATGTTTACCAAGAAAACATGTGATCCTGGCTTTGCTTCAACATAAGTGAGATGGAAGCAGCTGGTATTGGGGAAAGCCATGCAACAGCATTGCACTAAGCTAATCACTGGAGAAGCCGAATGGGAGATATTTGGAAGAGTCTGATATTTTTTTCACCTGTTTTTCCATCTTAATTTTCAATTCAAAGAGGGAAGAGAAGGAACAAGAGGAGGAAGAGGAAGATAAAGGAAGGAGAATAGAGAGGTAGGGATGGAGGGAAGAATGGAGGGAGGGAGGAAAGGAGGGAAGGAGAGAGAAATGGGAGAAGAGGGGGGAGGAAAGATGGAGGAAGAGAGGAGGGGGAGGGAGGAAGGAGTTATGAGGAAATTGAAGAGTGAAGGGAGGGGAGCAGAGAAAGGGTAGAGAGGGGAGCAGAAGAAGGGAGAGAAACGAAGGTAGAAGAGAGGAGGGAAGCTGAGTCAGCCAAATGGATGGGCAGGCCAGCCCTTCCAGCTCTGCCTGTATCTGCCTGCCACCTACATACACACACACACACACACACACACACACACACACACACACACACACACACACACACACACACGCCAGTTGTCTGACTGTCTTCCCAGCTCTGACTTTGCTGCACTCTCCCTTCAAGGAGTATCGCTGCTCCAGGCCCTTGGTGTCTCCTCAACTCTCTCACCATCCTTCAGAGTCCACACTGGGTTTCTGTCCTCATGCACATCCTGGCTTTTCTGACTTAGTCCTGCCTCTGCCTTTAGCTGCTGTGGTGCCTTCCACCCCTGCTCTGTAGCACATCACAGCTCCAAGGTCGTACTCAGTCAAGGAACCATTGCTCGCTCCATCAGCCTCACTAGACTCTGCGATTCCCATGGGTGGACACAGTACCTCCCCACTGCATGGCTCAGCACTCAGCTTCCTAGAATTTGCTGAATATTTTATTGTGCTTTGGGAATGGGATGAGGCTATAGAAAACCAGGGATATTTGCACTGGAGATGAAAAGAGCTCAGGTTTCAATAAGTTCAGAAGAGAAAGCATGGTACTTAAAGGCTGAAAAGGCTGAAGCAAGCGGCCCTGATTTTATCCTTTGATAGAAAATTGAAAATAAGGTAATAAAAAGCCACGTACTGTTATTCAATATATCTCCTTCCAGTTCTGAGGTCATACATTCTTCTGTGTGGAAAAGGGTGACAGGGAGGCCTTGAAACAGACCATGTTTTCATCAAATGTGACTATAGACTGCCAGACGTGGCTGCAGTCTCCTAGTGGGCAAAGTCTCCCTGCATGGGCAGTGCTGCTTGTCTCCTGAAGAGCGTTATGACTCTGCCAGTTTAAAGAAATGCCCAGACTTGCAAGCTCTGAACAGCTCTGCTCAAAGGCACTGCCAGTTTCTTCTCTGGAAAGCTGTTTGAGGAATTCATTACCAACACAGCCTCCCTCCATCTGCCTAGACCACTGGTTGGATAAAGTCACTTGCTGCCAAGCCTGGGGACCTGAGTTCAATCCTTGGGACCCACATGGTGAGAGGAGAGAACTGATTCCTGCAAGTTTCACTCACACACACACATGCACACACACACACACACACACACACACACACACACATACACACACACACACACACACACACACACACACACACACACACACACACACACACACCATAATGAATTAAATATTTATTTTGTAAAGAAAATGAATGCAGCCTTCTGCAGACCTGGAGATTCAGAACAAAGACCTTTGCTAATTACAGACTCAGTGGACTCACGCAGCTTCCTGTGTCTTCTTTATTTCATGGTTTCTTCTTTTGCATAACACAATATATCACCTGCTGGGAGGCAATTCCTGCGCAACAGAGGAAGCCAAGATGTCACCCACAGTGTGGGATCAGTACATCTTCCCAGGTTAATATTTGGAAAGTAAGCAAGCCATAAATAATTGCAGGCATTTTTGTTGGCCAGCACTGGGTCTCCAGTTGGGGTATTGCCCCCTTCCTGGCTCCCATTGTAGGGTTTAAGAATCCCTTCTTATTTATGTATACATATCTTATTAATTAATTGTTTGTCTTAATGCCTATGCTTCCCTAAGCGCACACAGGGAGGCCAGAGCTTAATCTTAGGTGGTGTTCCTCAGAAGCCATCCACCAATGTTGTTTTGAGACAGGGACTATCACAGGGACCTGAGATTTGCAGATGCAGCTAGGCTGACACGTCAGTGAGCCCCAGGAATCCTAATGTCTCTTGCCACACCCAGAGCTGGGTTTATAAACACCATCCTCCTCCCCGCTTTCCCTCCCCTTGCCAATCCTCTCTCTTTTAGGGTGTGTTCTGGGGACCAAATTCCACTGCTCATTGGTGCAGGGCAAGTCCTTTACTGATGGAGCCATGTCTCCAGCCCCATCCCTAGTCTCCAGACTTTCACTGTGACTTTGAGGGCTCCTGCTGCCCTGGTTTGTGTCATACTTCTTTGTGAGTGACGTTTTCACACAGCCATTCAATGTGCTTTGGTCATAGTCAGCCTCTCTTCACCTTCAATCCCTCCCCTCTCTCACATCCTGTTCCTTCATGCCCTGTTTATCTTCATCTGGATTCCACATTGGAGAGTCTTTATGAGTCTGTGCTCATCTGTGCTTGTCTCTAGGTCTACCTACTTTCCCGCATCATCGCTTTCTTATTTGTGGCTGAGGAAAACCCCACTGTGTATATCTGCCCCATTTCCTTTTCCTTTCATCTGTTGATGGGTACCCAGGGTATTACACCACTTGGCTACTATGGACAATGGCAATAAACAGGGATGCAGGAGTCTCTGTTTTATGCTTATTTTGATTCTTTTGGGAATAACACCCAGGAATGAAGTATCAAGATTATATGATAATTTGTTGTCATCATTTTGGTTTGGTTTGGTGTGGGTTTTTGGTTTTCTGAGGAACCTGCACACGTATTTTTATACTGGCTGACTAGTTTACATTCTCCCTGCCGATACATATACATCTTTACCAGCATTTGTTGGTGTTGTCTTTCTTGATAATAGCCATTCTAACTGGGATGAGTACAATGCAATGTAGTTTTGACTGACCTGTCCTTTATTGCAAGAGTGTTTACATTTCTTTCATGTATTTCCTATATATTTCTAATTCTTTTGAGGAGGATTTATTTCTGCATTTATCAATTGCATTACTTGGTGTTGTGATATCTGTTAAGATTGACTTTTATTTTTAATTATGTGTACGTGGGACTATGTGCTTGTGTAAGTGCAGTGCCTGGGGTGTCCAGAAAGAGGACATTGGGTCCCCTAGAACTGGAGTCACAGATGGATGTGGATGGCAGGAACCGAACTCAGGTTCTCTGCAAGAGCAAGAAGTGCTCTTAACCACTGAGCAATCTTTCCAGCTCCTCAAAGCTTTTTGTTTTGTTTTGTTTTTTAAATTCTTAGGTATTCCAAATATTGTTTCTTGTAAGGGGATAGCTGGCAAAGATTTTCCCCCACACTCTGGGCTGTCTCTTTACTCTGGTATTTATCTCCTTTGTTCAGTAGCTAATTAATACTTCATTGTTATTATTTGGTTTTCATATATTTATTTTATGTGCATAAATGTTCTTTCTGCCTCTGTATATGTGCACCACATGAATGCAATATCTCCAAAGGCCAGAAGAAGGTGTTGAGTCCCCCCAAATTGAGTTATAGAGGGTTCTAGGGTGCAAATGTCGGTGCTAAGAACTGAACCCAGGTCGTCTATAAGAGCAGCCAACGCTGTTAACTGATGAGCCATGTCTCCAGCCCTTTGTACTTTGGCTTTTGAGATGATGCTCTGCTGTTGTAGCTCAGGGTGGTCTGGAGCTCATTATGTAGGCTAAACTGCCCTCCAGCGACGGATGTTCCATGTTCTGGTCTCTCTACTTTACATCCTCTTCTGTTTTAACCCACTAAACCCAATTAATGATACTTATATGTACATGGGTGTGGGGTCACTGCCTGGGCTATAAGTACCTACCAGTGGCCACTTCTTCCAAAAAGAAAGACACTCCCCCCAACAGCTATCAACTGCCATTGATATGATAATTTGTTGTCATGGTTTTGGTTTGGTTTGGTTTGGGTTTTTTGGTTTTCTGAGGAACCTATATCAACTGCCAGCTCCTTATTAAGGGGTGGGGCCTTGAGAGTTCCTCCCCATCTATTCTGGTATTTTGGCTGGCTTGATTTTATGTAGATCTTGTGCAAGTAGCCACAGTTGTGGTGAGTTTGTAACATGATGGCCGTTGTCTGGTTAGGAGACATCATTCCACAGCGCTCCACCTCGTCTTCCTGCTCGTAATGCTCATACATTCTTTCTGCCGCCTTCGCTCAATGTCCCCTAAGCCTGGGTGGGGAGCACTTTCACTTCTAAAATGCATACACAGGGTCTTGATGAGTAACATGGTCTGAAGCCATTTTGTAGCCAATGATATCTGGTCAAGCTGCTGTCTGGACACAGGGTCCTATCCGACTTTGACACCATTAGAAGCTGCTCCATTTTTGTTATTCATTTTCATGTTTTTCATGACTGAGACTTCTAAATGCAACTGATTTCACTGCCACCAAACTTAAGCTCTTAAGGAAAAGTTGCTAAAATCCTATTTGTTGCTTCAACATTGTCCAAAATTTAGACACACAACCATTTTAAATCTTCTGGGGAAACTGTTTTTTGCTACTGTTTTTCAGTAGTTCAGATCACAAGATCCCTCTAACATTTTAGTACATTTTAGTTTCATTCCTCTTTCAAGAATTCTCACTGATCTCCTGTTTCTTCCAGATCTTCAAACACCTGACAGTTCTGAGACCTAATTAGTAATTCCGGAGGGGCTTCATGTACATTGGAAATTCGCAGGGGTTAATTAGAGGGGTCAACCCTCCCATAATAAACGAGCATCTATCTCAATATATCACTAATTGTACAAGGTATCCTCTACCTGGCTCACTTAGGGAGCTGCTTGGAGGGACTTTCAAGGTTGCATATTGTTCCTTGTTCATTAGCTTGGCATTTCACAGTGGTTTATAAGACCCACAAGGAACAAAGAATTGATTAAGACTTGGGTGGGTCAAAAGTCACTGACAAAATCCTCAACCCAGTTCTTAATCCACCTGTGTTATAATAAAGCATGCTCACAGTTTGAATCATTTAGATCTAAAGTAATAAATTTTTAAATGTTAGGATGTGTTGCAGAGTTTCTTGGTATCAGGCACTCTGCTAAGAGTATCAAATGCATAATTCTATCTTTTTTTGTAACTATAAACTGATACTTAATATTTATCTTTATTGTGCAGAAGAATAAATAGAAGGTCAGAGCAGATATGAATCATTTCCAGGTACCCAGAAGAATTATGCATAGGAGTCTGTCAGTCTGTCCCCATCCTTTTTCTGTTTTACGTGTGTGTGCGTGTGTGTGTGTGTGTGTGTGTGTGTGTGTGTGTGTGTGTGTAGGGGGTGATGGGCATATGGAAATGCGCACTGTTATAGACTTTATGACACCTGGGAAAAGAACATAGACTCAATCCAATTATAATTAAAAGATTGATTGATTAGCTTCAAGCAAGACAACAATATCTGAGCCAAATTTGAAATTGAAGGGGGGGTATGGGGAAGGGTTTTTTTTTTTAGGAGAAAACCACAAGATCTTCAACAACTATGCAAGCAAGGAAAAAAGGGGGGTCTATTCTGCTAAGTTTAAGTGGTTAGGGTGAATCAAAACAATCTTTGCATAAGCAAGTTACAGAAGCTTAAAAAGTGGTTAGTCATATCATAACAAGGAGATGGTCATGGCTATACATTTCCAGGTAGGGGTTACTGAATCAGGATTACTGGGAACTTTTCTTCCAGGGAGTAGAGTCAGAGACAAATGTCTAGTGGGTACCAAGATGGATGCCTAGCATAAAATGGAGTTTCTTTAGCCATCACAATGTGTGGTGCTTTTCCTCAGATGCACAGGCCTGTAACTTGTCAACTAAGCTAGGCTGGCTGGTCGGTGATACCTAACTATCTGTCTGCCTCTGTTTTCCCCAAGCTGAGGTTGCAAGCGTGTTCTACCGTGCCCAGATTTTTAACACGAGTTCTGAGGATTGAAGTCAAGGCCTAATGTTTGCATGGCTAGCATTTTACTGACTCTGTCGCTCCAACCCTTCCATCCCACTCAAACGCTACCTTATGTCATATCCGTGACGTGGTCTATCACACAGTCATCATGTATGTTGACGGCTGCGGAAACACTACATGAGGAAAAGAGCATTATACAGACTGTCCACACCATGCTTGTGTCCTGACCATGAAGTTAACTGTGGGTTTCTGATTAAGCAGGGACCCTCTGCACTCCTCCATGATTTAAGTTGACAGAGAAGAGCTAGATAAGTAATTTTCCCCATCCGCTCTTAATTCAGGAACTGGTCTAAAATTATTGAATAAACTATTTCATACTAAGCTCTGAATGGCCATCTTCCTATCTTCTTTTCATGGTTATTTAAATTTCCCAGAAGGAAGTATTCACAAGAGCACGTGACTGAATAATTGAAGCAATTAGAACTGCACCAACAAGAGGAGACCAGCAACTGGGAATCAAGCCCTCACTGATCTTACCCTGCCCCCTGTGGCAATCTTTGCCTCCTTTGCCCTTTCTCTGATTTCCCCCCATTTCTTCATATTGTAGAACTGTATAGCTAAGGAGTCTTCCAGATGTAGGTAAAATGTAAGGAATGTTCAAGAGAATTATAAAATGTAAGAATCCAAACCCAAAGCTAAGAATAGTCTCTGTGATGAGAAACACCTGTGTAACCATGAAGACCTTCACCCTCGGCAGTGCGGATAATTTCATAGCATCTGTTTTTAACCCAGTGTCAAGGGCAGCAGGGATGGCCCTGTTGTGAGCTCCTCCCTAATACAGTCACTATAGTAGGTCTGTCTGCCATACCCTTGTGCATCACTGAACTAAAGCAGAGGCTGCTGATGCTCAAACAGTGAGATCAGTCAGGCCTCTTCAATAAGGAAGAAAGATTTTATTGTGGCGTGAATCTCGACTCTAGTCTCTCACAGTTTTCTGAAATAAATAAGCCACTTCCAATTGTCCCTTCCTCAAACCTCAACCCCTGCAGCAGAATGTGTGTGCACATGTGTGTGTGTGTCGTGCATGTGTGCAACTGTGTGCGTGTGTGTTTTGTGTGCATGCACATGTTTGTGGAAGCCAAAGTTTGAAGTCAAGTGCCTGACTTCATCATGCTCTACCTTATTTTTAAGACTTCTGTGATGACGATGATGTTGATTTCATCATGTGCACTCACACTCATAAATATGCAGGTACTTGTAAAAGCCAGAAGAGGGCATCCAATCCCCCAGAGCAGGAGTTACAGGTGGTTGTAAACTACCCTATATGCATACTAGGAACTGCACTCTGGTCCTCTGCAAGAAAAGCACACTTACCTACTGAGATATCTCTTCAGCCCTTCTCCTTTAGTTTTGAGACACAGCCTCTCACTGAACCTGGACTTCACCATTTTGACTAGGTAGTCTGGCTAGCAAGCTCCAGGGATGCACCCGTCTCTCCTTCATACCCTGGAGGCTTTAAAAAAAAAAAAACTCGGCTTTTCGGGGTCAAACTTGTGTCTTCATGCTTGCATGGCAGGCACTCCACCAGCTGAGCCGTCTCACCAGCCCTAGCAGTGCAGATCCTTCAGACGGTCAGAGAGAAGTAATGTAGAGTGTTCAAGAGCTTCACCTTGAACACGAGCCAGGCCAGGTCTGTAATTGCTCTCTCCTGAACTAGTTGAAGGTGCCTTTGGGAGTTATTGCCTTGGCTTAAGGTTGAGTTCCCTTGTGATGGAGCCATAGAGACTGTGATGGGTGGCTGGTAGGAGCACCACCTCGTGGATCTGTGCTGAGCATCAAGTGAGGTACTATATTTTAAGTAGTCTCTAGTTACCAGCAATAACATTTGGGATTCTAAAGCCTGTTTGGTATCTTCTGGAGAGACCCACCCATTTCATTTTCCTTCTCACAAGTAAAGTTGCATAGAATAATCCAAACTTAAAGCTTGATGGACTATGGGCTGTGAACATCTCCAGGTAAAGATCAGACGGGAGCCATGGTATCAGATATGACATGTTTAGGGGTGTTTCTACAATTCATTTTATTGTCTGAGATCCAAACCTCCCTTTCCTTTGTGGCCCCCTAGTCATAAAAGTGTGCTTCTAAAATTACAGATGTGTGTGTATAAAGGTGAGCATAGCAGTTGGAGTTACTAGTCCTAGGAACAAGGTGAGGCGAATTCCCATGTCTGTTCAGCTGGTCCCTGACTGTGTGACCCCGTGGAAGCTGCTTTGTCATCCTGCCTCAAAGTCTTTATCTGTGAAGTGATGAGGAAAAGACCAAACAACAAACACTTACAACCTCTGGCAAAAAACCAACTGGCAAAAAGACATGGTGATGGGGCTCTGATGGAGGGTGGTCTGCTCCCATGGCAACAGTTGTATGACAGGCAGAAGAGCAGCCCTGAGGCAGTGGGGGAGAGTCTCAGGGATAGAATGCTGTTTCTGCCATTTGCTCCTGGTGTTACCATGGGCAAATTACTTGGTTTTCTCTCTGAGATGTCTCCTCTTTTAAGAGGGGATCATAATAACAGTATCTATTCCACAGAATTGCTAGGAGACAGCCTGGGAAGAGAGTTCAGTGGTTAAGGTGTTTAATGTACAAGGGTAAATGGTATAGTCAAAATACCCAGACCCACATAAAAATCTGGGTGTGGCATATATATCGTAATGCCAGCCATAGGGGAGGAGCAGAGGCAGGGATATCCCAGGGGTCACTAGCAAGCCACTGTAGCCAGTCTGTGAGCTCCAGGTGCAGGAAAAGACCCCTTTTTAAAGAGAAATGTAGAAGGTGATGGAAGAAGGCACCCAACATAAACCTCTGGCCTCTACATGTACACACAGGCAAGTATACTTACACACACACACACACACACACACACACACACACACACACAAGAATTGTGAAGAGGATTAATTTGTCTAAGCTTTTAGACCAGAGACTGCCACTTTACTATAAACAACAGCTATTCTTAGTTGGTTTTTGTTCATTGGTCTCTTTCTTACCTTAAAATAGTTTTAAGGTAGACCCCCAAACAGCATACAAAACATCTGGCCCGATCTGTTATCAAAATCTTGAAACGCCCTGCCTCCATACAACGGATACTGAATTCAAATGCCTTGTATGATGGTTTGGATGCCTAAATTAACCATGCCTTCCACCAAAGAATCACCTTTTCACCTATAGATCCCTCTGCCTCTTTAATAATAGCTCCATCCACCAAGGGCTCAATCATGGAGACCTATCTAGACCCTTCCTTCCTCCCCTCTCAATATCCATCTGGATGCTACTGTCTATTACTGCGTGTAATGCACAAGACATTTCTCTGTTATGGTTCCAGAGTGAGCCCTGTGAGGGGAGGAATCATTGCTCTTTGGTGAACCCTTAGCAGCTGTCAGAGCTGCATATGACAGTGAGCCATGTTCCTTCCTCACCAGACCTTGCAGCCTAATGCAAGAGAGAGGCATTTAGTCAATGGCTGCATCTATTAGCACTGAGAGTGTCATGATGAACACCAAGAAGAACAGAACACAAGGAGACATGTAAAAAGGATATGACTACCATATAGAAATTCCAGGCTCCGCCAGAGACACAGAGCTCAGTGGCAGAGCTCAGAATAAGCCTAAGATCTGCTGCCTCCTTGAATGACATTGGCCAAAGTGTGTCCTGGGCTGCAGAAGAGACTTGTTGTAGGAAGTCTCCTGAAAGAGCATTCTGGGTTCCTTCAGTAGCAACTCAACTCAATTGCTATCCCCAGTGGTGGGACATAGCAGCCCTTCCTCTACAGACCTCAATATTCAGTTTCATATGTGCTGGGATTGAAATATGAAATGCTCTCCCATAGGTTTATGCATTTAAACACCTGGTCCCCAGCTGGGGGTACTGTATGGGAAGGTTGTGGACCCTTTAGAACATAGAGCCCAACTTGAGAAAGTGTGTCAATGGGGGAAGCCTTTGGGGTTTTATCTCCTGACCCTACTTCCTGTTCTCTATACACTTCCTGACTGCCAGGCCAGCCTCAAGTTTCTGCTGCTATGCTTTGTCAGCCATGATAGACTCTGTGCCTTCTGAAAGTGCACCCAAATAAAGCCTCTTTCTTACTCTCTTAAGCTGCCTTTCTTCGTGGCATTTTATCTCAGCAATAGGAAGAAAACAAATGTAATACAGATACATATGGTTTCAACAGAAATACCTGAATTCTCTGCACAGTTACTCCCTGTAATAGTAGACTTTACATGTTGCTGCAACAAAATGCCTGCCCAAAGCACTTTAAAGAAAGGGTTAGCTCCAAGTTCTGTGGGGGAACAGGCCATCCTGTGGCGGGGTCTGAGAATGCAGCCTGCCTATCACACTATCACATTGCATCAGCAGACTGGAAGCAGAGAGAAAACAGGAAATGGGACTGGGCTATAGAACTTCAAAGCCCGCCCCCAATGACATACTTCCTCCAACAAGGCTCCACTTCCTAAAGGTTCCATAACCTCTCCAAACAGCACACCAACAATTGAGGACTAAGTGTTCAAATACATAATCCTGTGGGGGACAGTCCACATTCAAACTAACAACATTCTCCATAGATTTCTATTCTGACCCCTGGGGGTACCTGGAGATCCTAATATTCTCATAGTGATAAACTTATCTAATGCCTAAAACTTGTTTTAATTTTTAATGTCATTCTCCAATATAGTGAATTAGGCTACAGGCATTATCAATATTACTGCCCAGTCTATTGCCCTTGTATTTTTTTTTTTAATCTCAGCAATAGGAAGAAAACAAATGTAATACAGATACATATGGTTGCAACAGAAATACCTGAATTCTCTGCAGTTACTCCCTGTATTAGTGACATTACATGTTGTTTCTAATGGTCCAACGGCACATTAGTCAAGCCCCTACCCTGAACACATAACTCTAACTAGGAAAAAAGATAACAAATTTCAAGAGAATGGTAGTGCTATAGTTTGAGCATCATCTTCCCCCACAGACTCATGTTTTTGCTATTGTTCTCTACCAGTGGTATTGTTTGGGGCATTAGGGAACTCTTAGGAGCCTGGGACCTGGCTGATGGATATAGGTCTTTAGAGATAACATTTGAGGGTTAGAGTCCAGCCCTGATTTTGTCCATACTCTTGACCCTGGCTTCCCAGCCCACTGAATGCCACAGGGAAGTATCTTCTGAGACTGTGAGCCATGTTCAACCTGTCCTCCTTAACAGTGTTTCTGTTGGGCTCCATAGTCACAGCAACACAAAGTGAATGAACAGGGGCATTCTACAAAAACACTAACAGGACTCCCCAAAACTGTCACTACAAACCAAGTCAGGGAGGTCACAGTCAGAGAGAGCCTGGAGACAGGGCACAGGCACCCAGTTTGGCATTTTGGTGGGATTCTAAATAACAAAAATGACATTGATGAAAACAAAAGAAATTGGAATGGAAGGTATATGTTGGCATTAATAACAATCACCAGCATTGGTTGGCTCTTCCGGGAAAATGTGTCACACTGATGTAAGATGCTTGCAGGGCAACCGCAGTGGGGGACAGTCTCTGTGCTCTTTTCTCAAGTTTTCTGTAAATCTAAAATTGTTCTTTTAAAAGATGGTATTAAAAGTAGTTCTAGGGGGATAGCAAGATGGCTCCAGATGTTAACAGCCCCAGCTCCTCTTACAAAGGACCTGGGTTGGATTCCCAGCACCCACATGGAGGCTCACTACTACTGTAGTTCTAGGGTATCTATTACCCTCTCCTGGCCTCCCCAGGTACTTCACATGGTGCATAGACATACATGTAGTCAAAGCATCAACATGTAAAATAAAAATAAATATATGTTGTTTTTTTTATTTTTATTTTAGGGGTTTTAGAGAAGGGGTAGACCAGATGGTGATTAATACAGGGATTCACAACTGATCAAAGTGCAGAGAACAAGTGATGGTGGGGTCAGCTTAAATGTGATATTTATATCATAACACCTCTCTGAAAAGCTCTGGAAGACCTTGAAACAGTGGATGGAAAGGCTGGAAGAGCCAGAGACCAGGGACATCTGCTGTGTGACGATATCCTCTGGACATAGCATGGCTGTTGCATTCAGGAATTCATGGCAGTTGTGGTTGGCTGCATAAGACCCACACAAGATCATGCCAGGGAACGTTTCATTGTGGATGGGGGAGGGATTCATCAGCTTCCACCCTTGGACGAGGAGCTACTGACAGTTGATAGCTGCTGGGGAGGAACAGTCAGTTTTTCTTAGGGGTGTGGCCCCTGGTATTTGACCATGTTCCAGTCACTGGTCCACATCCACGATACATGGACAGCACTGATTAGACTCAGTGGCTTATAAAAAAAATGTTTAAAAAGAGAGCATAAAGTTGTGAAGGGCAGCAGGGTGAGGGAGTCTGAGAAGAGTCAGAGATGGGAAGCCAGGAGAGAATGTGGCTATGATTAAAAATACATTGTGGATATACATGCAATTCTCAAAAAATAAATAAAAAACAGAACTTCTGTTATTGTGTGTGTGTGTGTGTGTGTGTGTGTGTGTGTGTGTGTGTGTGTGTGTGTGTGTTTTATAGGATGAGCCAAAGTGTCTAAGTTGTAAGCAGTTGAGCTGGGCTGGTAAAGGACCAGTGTGCCCTAGAGTGGTGAGAAATCTGTAGGGTCACATCTTGGAAGGCATCAAGTACAGACAGTGGAAGCTGGCTACACCCCAGCCTAACCGTTTCTCCTTTCCCAATTCCAACCTCCAGCCTATAAAAATGAACACGTGCATAGATTGCATTCACTCACTTGCTCACTCACTTGTTCACTCACTCTCATTCACTTACTATCTCATTCACTCACTCACACTCATACCTTCCCTCACTCAGTTCCTCCTTCCCTCATGCACTCGCTCCCCCATTCACTCACTCTGTCTTCTATCTTCTGTCATTGTAGCAGGTAAACTAAAGGAGAACAGAAACTTGAACGATTCTCAGGACCCTCCCTAACAGAATAGAAAGGAATGAACAGCTGCTGTGGAGGGGGCTGACCATCCAACTAATGAGAAGACATATTCACATGGCCCTGCTGCAGAGGGCTCCAGAGTTATAGGGTTCATAAGTCTGTCAGCCATCTTGGGGTGGGCTTTTCCATGAAAGAGCTGCATTTAAATCATCCCTACTCCTGTACATGATCCTTCACCCACACTCCCATAAGTAGCCCCCATAAAAACTCACTGGTTCTGCAGTTGGACTTTGATGCAATTGTTCTGGGTTTCCTTCCTGGGGTGAGTACATGTTTGTGTTGCCTCTTCCCAGGAAAGCTCTGTCCCATAGCAATTACAGATGTGTACTACCACAGCTGACTTTTTCACCTGAGTTCTTGAGACTGTACCCAGGTCCTCATGCTTCTGTGGCAAGCACACTACTGACTGAGCTACCACCCTAGCTCTAGAATATATTTGATATATGTCTATCTCTAGCATGTCCTATTTGCTCATGGAGTTGAGACTGAATAGAAACCTATCTTGACTTGAAAATAAAGCCCAATTTTAGAGGAAAATCGAGAAGAGAGAAGCCATATGTGGCTTGAAGACTGCTTAGGACATTGCATGTGAGTATCTCTAGGTCCTCTGCATCCTGTGGGCCCATTTGAGGAAAAATTCAGAAATAACCCTGCGCCCTGAACCTATCTCAGTCACTCATGACTTTGCATGTACCTCAAAGCTGTGTCTGCAAGTGGTAGGTGGCACCTCCTAGGCCAAGTGGAAACAGCTTGGAGAAATCATGTTGAATAAGTGTCAACAGATACAATGCACAAACACACACACACACACACACACACACACACACACACACACACACACACACACACACACACTTGCATGCATGCGCACACACAGGTTTAGAGTAACACTCACTTAAAACTGTGGCTGAGAAAAATAAATGATCAATTTCTTGCTAAGCATGATTCGTGAGGATTATTTGGGGCCAATCAGCATGTTATTTGGGAAGTTTCCTTCTCAGGCACAACTCCAGTTTTATTTGATGAGACTTTTTTTTCCAAAGGTCCTTAGAACATGATCTCTTATTATGTGGATAATCAGCAGAACCTGCTTGTCCCTTAATGAAAGCAACTGAGACCAACAACTGTAGCAGCTGAGATAAAATCATAGCTTTACTGCGGCTCCCATTAGCTGGGTAGAAACTGCATCCTGAGGTCATAAATAGTTATTAGCTAGTTAATGACAGCTATCGTCACATCATTACATTTACATCTGATGAATAGGGATGAGGCCTTCTTCGGCCTGTTGGAGCTCAGACAGCTTATCATAGTACTCCAATATTCTGGCCAGAATTTCCAAAATTAAAAATGACAAACCTTTACGTATCCCGTAAAGAAACATAATAAATGGATAAAAGTAAACAAAAGGTACGCTTGCCTAGATTGTTCAGCCTTTCAGTGATGTCTGCCATCTTTAAATTCCTAATGTGCTTCCGGATGACTGCAACACAACTCACTCAGTTGTGTGTCCCTAGGTGCTTCATACGACACCCCTGGCTTCTCCCCATTCTGGCAGCTCCCCGGGGCTTTCCATACTATACTGTCAAGACTTTCCTCCAAATGACAACAAATTAGAGACTAGACCTTTTATACTCTCTTTGTACTATCTGTCTATTTTCTAGTCCCAGGGATAGCACCCAGAACTTTGTGCATGCCAGGCAGGGGCTCGACCACTGTGCCGCATTCCCAGGCCCCATGAGATGTTTAGAAACTAGAATTTCATGTATTATCCTATTTTCTTTAATGGTTTGTGCCATCAATAAATTTAAAATATGTGTTCAATCTAGCAATAACCCTTCTCCAGTGGTAGATACAAATTAATCCACAACATAATGCTTTTGGATGATTTAACAACCAAGTGTGTGTACTCTGGGCTTCTTTTTCAGCTTGTTTGATAATGTGTCTCTGATTTAATTGGGCTGTCTGGACTGGGGATATAATATTTGCTCAGGCAGGATCTCTGATAAATACAGGAAACAAAGCATGTGCTAAAATATCATTGAAAGTTTCAAATAGTCAGGAATCTCGTGGTTTACAAAGAAATCATTTCTGAAAACATGAGATTTGAGAGCAGAAAGTTAAGCACTCTTGCATTATTAATTGTGAGCTCCAAAATCCTCTTCCTTAACCATTAGCAATTAACTCAGATTTAAACTTAGGCACATGCTTATTTCCTAGAAGAAAATTGTGGGGTAAAGGTCTGCACAGCTGTCTCAATCAACACTGGCTTCTATGGGTAATCATCTCCTATGTGCCCTGTCATCTCAAGCCACAAATGTCACAAGAGACATCTGGAAGAGAACGATGTGTTAGTTACTCTCATTGCGGTCACCAAAAATATCTGACAAAAGCCACTTATGGAAGGAAGGGTTTGGTTTATTTTAGCATAGCATTTGAAAGTCAAGTCTCCAGCAGGGAAGGCATAGCAGGGGCTTGGGACAACTGGCCACATGGCATCTGCAGTCAGGAAGCAGATAGGAGTGAATTCTAGTGCTCAGTTTGCTTTCTCCTTTCTATTCAGTCTAACACATGGGATAGCGGTACCCCCAAAAAGAGTAAAAAAAACCCAACAACATACCACCACACCTGATTTCATACAGTGCTGGAGATTGGATCCAGGACTTCATGGTTGTTCCATTCTACCAAGTGCTCTATAGTCCTTGTAAGAAAAGTGTTGAGTTGTGGTGATAATATGTAGCAATGGTGGTGGTGGTGTTATGGTGCTGGAGATCAGACACTAGGCCTCAGGGTACTGTAAAAAAATGGCCCACCATTGTGCTACATTAACAGCCCTACTTTGTAAAATGAGAGGACTCCTGTGTTCTCAGCAACGTGGGCTGAGCATTTTACAGAAGTAGAATTTCAATCATATTCCGTGACTCCTTGCCACCTCTTCAGCCTTCTAAGGAGGCTTCCTACTGAAGCTGCTGGGAGTGTGGGATGTGAGAGTTCCTTTCAGACTTAGAAAATGCTAAAGGGTGGAACTAGAATTTACGTGTGTGCACTGAACTTATTTCCTTGAGGTTAGGAAATTTTCCTTGCTATGTTAAAGTTAGGTTGGCACCCAGAGTCAGGTGACCTTGAGCAGCTCTGACTTCTCTGAACTTCACTGTTTCACAGAGATATGTCAGTACCCATCTCACAGACTGTATGTCAGAGGGACACAGAGAAAGCTCTATGCAGAGCACCTGGTACAGGGTTGTTTAACTTCAGTGTTAATCTGTGGCTGTTATCAATTGTTATGAGTATTTGGCATTGGACAGAAACTGCCAACAATGAGAGCGATGGAGTCATAGACTTTGGCTTCAAATAGCAACTTTGACAATTTATGTACACAACTTTATTATAACAACTCACTTAAGAGAATGACTGGAGAACAGGTATTGTAATAGCTGGTGTTGTGAACTTGGCCTCTGAGCATGTCTGTGAGGGATTATCACGACTGCATTTATGGGTAGCACTGTTTCCTAGATGGAATCTAGGAGATAGGAAGTTGAACAGCAGCATGCCCTCATGGCTCTCTCATTCTGCTTCTTGCCTACAGATGGAATGTGACCAGCTGCCTCCAGTTCCAGAAACTAACTTCCCCACCTCAATAGACTGAAATGTGAGCTGGAATAAGTCCTTCATCCCTTGAGATGCTTTTTGCTCAGGGCTCTTTTTTATCACAGCAGCAGGAAAAGAAACTAAGAATTAAACCAAAAGCATGTTCTCCCTTGGTCATTGGAGCTTGTAAATTTCAAATAACAAAATAAACTTGACTGTACTCTAAAAACTATCTGCTTTGTCCTCAGCACACAGCTGACCCCTGTGGCCCAGGACACATGTCTAAAGGTGCTTCCTTTGACTGTTTCTTGAAAAGCTGTCACTATCAAGAGACCCAGAAAACTTTTCCATGAAATGGTTGGTAGTGACCAGTGATTTGCTGGGCAGATCACATTCATACTGTATTTGAAGAGGGTGAATCCCAATCAGATGTCCCAACTCATGAAACTACATCTGTAAAGCTGGCTCCTTGAGCACCTCTCTAGCAAAACTGAAGGGGGTGGGCATGGGTTGGGGCAGGGTCAGCCCGAGCAGCCTGAGTGACAGGAGAGTAAGCCCCCCTCCCCAGGGGAAGAGCCTTCTTATGGCCTCCTGATTGAGTGTTCCCATAATTTCCTGAGCTGTATGAGATGGACCTTCTCCTATAGGAATGAGTCACCCACTCTGCTCTTAAAGAAGAGAGGAAATTAAACTCTCAAAACTGAGGCAAACATGTCATTAGATAATCTAACTCATTCCAACAATCAGGGCCTCTTGCCACCTTGGTGAGTGGAGAGCCTGTTACCTGCATGAAGAAGAAGGAAAGGGTTCTAACAGATAGAATGGCTTTAGGGGTTGACTAATCTGAAGCTTCACCCTCTGTGAAGCCATAGCAGGCCTCCTTCCCTGGTAGTTTACTAGTGAAAGTAAATCTGTTTGTCAGAAACACCAAGAGTATTCGAAATCAGTGTCTGCTGTCAGCTGGAAGAGGAAACTTTCAAGGACAAAGCTCAGCTCCTTGGTGTTCTGGGATGGAAGCAGCAGGCTGCTGTTCAAGACAATGCTGTGTCACGGGCTGGGTGCTGAGTGCCCACTTTAACTGAGTCCTGAGAAGCCTGAAGCAGCTGTGTTCTTCCGAGTCTTGCCATAGTCCTCTTCACTAAATCAGGTCACGTAGAGGTAAAGAGTTCTCTGAAATGTTCAGGAACAGCCGGGAAGTGCAGAGAGGACAGGAAATCTGAGTGGGGAGGGACCAGCCCTCACTGAAGACAAAGAAGCCTGACCTTTATTCTGTCCACCCTGGATCCTTGAAAGTTAGTTTGTTGTGTTGTTTTTAATGCTAAGGGATTCCACCCCAGGATCATGGAGGAGGACAGTGGGTGCTAATGATGTGGGCAGTTCTCCCCTGGTAGCATTTATTGTACTTCCTGGGTTTGGTCTCACTCAAGAGTCTACACCCACAGAGCATTTTGACAAAGTGCAAGGACTGGGGTAACATCAAGACCTGGTGTTCTGAGTCCCCCTCCTCTCCAACACACATACTTGCACCTAGACCATGTTCCTTCCCAGCCAGTGCAGAATACAGTAACTGTCAGAACCTGGCCATTTGTGTCCAGGATGGACCACACCTCCACTCTGTTCCCAGTGGCTGTTTCCTGACAACTCAAATTTCTTTCCTCTACTTTCTGTTCTGCAGAAGTATGGGCTCTACCGCTTCATCAACCCCTCACATGACTCCTGTCTGTGCAGTTTCCAAACAGAGAACAAAACAGCTCTGTGCTAATTTTTCAGTGTAGGAATAAGACTTCCTTCCTACTGAGAACAAATGAGAAGAGGATGGGGATGACGAGGGCAAGGGAAAGGACCAGACATTAATTAGCAGTCCTGTCTGGTGTGTGATGAGCTGTGGATACATTCTCTTTTTGTTCATGCCTTATTAGCTGTGACCTTCAGAGTCAAAACCAAGACTGACTATCGAACTTCCTGACCCTACAGATGTCCAGATAAAGGTCTGTCTTCCTTCTATCTTCAAACAAATCTTGAGTATCACATCTATACCCGGAATCCTCTGACATAATGTTAAAATTTAGACTAAAGACTTTCTCTTTCTTTTTAATTGAAAATGAATTCTCTCTTACAACACATCTTGACCACAGTTTCCCCTCCCTCTACTCCTCCTATCTCCCTCTTCCTCTCTTCTCCAGATCCACTCCCACTCCATTTCCCTTCAGAAAAGAGCAGGCCTCCAAGGGCCAACAACCAAACACAATAAAACAAGATACCATAAATCAAGGCAAAAGCTTTTGCATTGAGACTAGACAAGGCAACCCAACAAGAAGAAAAGAGTCCCAAGAGCAAGCAAAGAGTAAAAACACACCTGCTCCCTCAATTAGGAGTCCCACAAAAACACCACGCTAACAGTCACAACCTGCTACCACTTCAGTCTCTGTGAGTCTGTATGAGACCTGCTTAGTTGACTGAGTGGGCCATGTTCTCCTGGTGTCCTCCATCCCTTCTGATGCCTATAATCTTTCCACCCTCTCTTCCTCAGGATTCTCCAAGCTCCAAGGGGAGGGACCCATGGAGACCACCAATTTAGACTCTCCACATGTCTGGCTGTGGTTTTCTGCATCTGCTCCCATCTGCTGCTGAAGGAAGCCTCTCTGATGACATCATTATAGCTAAGGGTGTTGAACATAGTGTCCATAAATGTGTGGATTTATGTCTGGGTCTTCAATTTGTTTCCACTGATCAATGCATCTGGTTTTATGCCAATATAATGCAATTTTATTAATAAAGCTCTGTAGTACAACTTGAAATCAGGGGTGGTGACCTCTCCTGAAATTGTTTTATTGTTCAGGATTGTTTTAGCTATCCTGGGTTTTTTGTTTGTCCATATGAAGTTAAGAATTATCCTTTCACGGTCCGTAAAGAATTCTGCTGGAATTTTGATGGGGACTGCATTTTATCTATAGATTGCTTTTGGTAGAATGCCTGTTTTTATTATATTAATCTTATTGATCCATGAGCAGGAGAATTCTTTCCATGTTCTGATATCTTCTTCAATTTCTTTCTTCAGAGACTTTAAGTTTTTAATCATACAAGTCTTTCACTTGCTTGGTTAGAGTTACCCCAAGATATTTTACATTATTTGAGGTTATTGTGAAAGGTGCTGTTTCCCTGATTTCTTTCTCAGTCTCTTTGTCATTTCTATATAGGAGGGCAGCTGTTCTACTGATTTCTTTCTTTCCTTTTTAGTTAATCTTGTATCCAGTCACTTTGCTGAAAGTGTTTATCAGCTGTAGGAGTTCCCTTGTGGAATTTTAGGGTCACTTATGCATAATATCATGTCATCTGTAAATGATACTTTGATTTCTTCCTTTCTAATTTGTATCCCTTTGATCTCCTCAAGTTGTCCTATTGCTCTAGCTAAAACTTTAAGTACTATATCAAATAGAGATGGAGAGAGTGGACAACCTTGTCTTGTTCCTGATTTTAGTGGAATTGCTTTGTTTCTATTCATTTGATTTGATGTTGGCTTTTGGTTTGCTGCAAATTGTCTTTATTATAATTAGGTATGTCTTTCGTATCCCTAATCTCTCTAGGACTTTTAGCATGAAAGGGTGTTGGATTTTGTCACATTCCTTTTCTATAGCTAATGAGGTGATCACATGTTTTTCAGTTGGTTTATATGGTGGATTACACTTACTGACTTTCATATATTGAAGCATCTCTGGGATGAAGCCTATTTGATCATGGTGGATCACTCTCTTTGATATATTCTTGGATTGAGTATTTTGTTGAGTATTTTTGCATCTATGCTCATAAGGAGACTTGGTCTGTAATTCTCTTTCTTTGCTGAGTCTTTGGTACTTTGGGTATCACAGTGACTGTGGCCTCAAAGAATGAATTGGGCAATGTTGATTCTATTCTGTTACTTCTCTTTCTTTTTTTTCCAAAATTTATTTTCTTGTCTTTGCATCCTAGCCAAAGCTTCTCCTCCCTCCCCTCTTCCCAGTCTACCCACATTCCTTCTCCTCCCCCACCCCATCCACTCCTCCTTCACTGTTTCTCTTCAGATACAGGCAGGCATCCCATGCATATCAGTCAGTCATGGTACATCAAGCTGCTCTGAGAGCAGGCACAGCCTCCTCCAGTAAGGCTGCATGAGGCAATCCAGCAGGAGGAATGGGTCCCAAAATCAGGCAGCAGAGTCGAAAACATTCTCTGCTCTCACTGCTAGGAGTCCCACATGAAGACTTAGTAACACAACTGTAACATATATGCAGAGGGCCTAGGTTGGTCCAATGCAGGCTCCTAGGTTGTCAATTCAGTCTCTGGGGGTGCCTACGAGCCCAGGTTAGTTGGTTCTATGGGTTTTCTTGTGGTGCCCTTAACACCATTGGGTCCTGCAATCCTTCCTCTCCCTCTTCTGCAGGGTTCCCCAAGCTCCACCTAATGTTTGACTGTGGATCTCTTCATCTGTTCCCATCAGTTGCTAGGTGAAGACTCTCTGATGACAGTTGGGTTAGGCATCAATCTATGAGTATAGCAGCATATCATTAGGAATCATTTCATTGACTTTTTTTCCATTCATGTTTGTTTCTATATTTGGTCTCTGGGGTATCCTGCTTCTGGGTCCTAGCCCTCAGTGGGGAGCTTCTTCTCAGGGAATGGGTGTCCAGCTGTGCCAGTCATCAGTTGATCACTCCCACAATTTCTATGCCATCTACCCCAGCACATCTTGGAGGTAGGACAAATTGTAGATCAAGGGGTTTGTGGCTGGGTTGGTGTCCTAGACCCTCCTATGGAAGTCTTGTGTGGTTACAGGATATAGCTGGTTCAGGCTTCATATCTCCTATGGATAGAAGTCTTGCGTAGGTTTACCCTCATAGATTCCTGGGTTTCTAGCTCATCCCAGAGAAACCCCCAGATTCCAGTTGTCTCTTCCAGTACTCTCTCCCTCCATCCTCTCCCGACTTGATCCCTCTTTTTTCCATCTCCATTCCCCCTTCCAGCCCCCTCCTCCTGTCCACTGGCAATGTCAATTCTATTTCCCCATCATGGTAATCTTCATGCCCCCCAGCCTTCCTTGTTACTTAGTTTCTCTGGGTCTGTGGGTTGTAGCATGGTCTGCCTTTACTTTATGGCTACTATCCACTTATGGGTGAGTACATACCTTGTTTGTCTTTCTGGGTATAGGTTACCTCACTCAGGCTGATCTTATCTAGTTTCATCCATTTGTCAGAAATTTTCCTGATGTCATTGTTTTTAACAGCTGAGCAATAATCCATTGTGTAAATGGACCACAGCCCTTCTGTTTCTTTTTGTGGAATAATTTGAGAATTATTGTCGTTAACTCTTCTTTGAAATTCTGATAAAATTCTGCACTAAAGCCTTCTGGCCCTGGGCCTTTTGGGGGGCATTGTGATACTTTTAATGACTGTTTCTATTATTTCTCTAGGGGTTATAGGCCTATTTAAATTGTTCATCTGATCTTGATCTAATTTTGGTAAGTGGTACCTATCAAGCACATTATCTATTTCCTTTCGATTTTCCAATTTGTTGGAGTACAGGTTTTTAAAGTATGTCCTTAAGATTCTCTTGATTTCCTCACTGTCGTTATGAGCCCCTTTTCTTTTCCGATTTTGTTGATTTGGATATTTTTCCTGTGTTTTTAGTTAGTTTGGATAAGTGTTTGTCTAGCTTGTTAATTCTAAAAGAACTAACTCTTGTTTCATTGATTCTTTGTATTGTTCTCTTTGCTTTCAGTTTATTGGTTTCAGGCTTCATTTTGATTATTTCTTGTCATCTACTCCTCTTGGTTGTGCTTACTTATTTTTGTTCTAGAACTTTCAGGTGTGTTGTTAAGTTGTTGTTATTAGATCTCTCCAATTTTTATTCAGGCACTTAGTGCTATGACCTTTCCTCTTAGCACCACTTTCGTTGTGTCCCATAAGTTTGGGTATGCTATGCATTCATTTCCGTTGAATCATAGGAAGTCTTTAATATCTTTCTTAATTTCTCTCTTGATCCATTTTTCACTCAGTAGAGAGTTGCTCAGTTTCTATGAGTTGTAAGCTTTCTGTTGTTGGTGATATCCAGCTTTAATCTGTAGTTGTCTGATAGGATGAAGGGAGTTATTTCAATTTTCTTGTATCTGTCGAGGCTTGTTTTGTATCCAAGCATGTGATCAGTCTTGGAGAAAATTCCAAGAAGTGCTGAGAAGAAGCTATATTCTTTTGTATTTGGTCGAAATGTACTACAAATATCTGTTAGGTTCATTTGGTTTATAACATCTTTTAGCTATCTAAATGACCTGTCCATTGGTGAGAGATGGGTATTGAATAGACTAAAGACTTTTATCCTTTATACCCTTTCAGAGGCTGTATCCATTGTTTCTTTGCATCAGTTGTCAGTGATCTGATCTTGTACCCACCCCCTTTCCCGTAAATTCACACTTGCCAACATATGTCCTTTGAGCAGTGATGTGTAAAATGCTGTATCAACAACCATGGCAACAGGGACCTTGTTAAGATATTATAATCAAAGACCTTAATAATGCATCTGCTTGGCATCTGCTCCTTATGGTAGCTACAGATACCTTAACAAGAACTTCCAGTGAAATAGAATTAACGTGGGGAGGAGGAGACAATTGGTCACTGCCATATCAGCGTGACTTTTTGAGAGGCACACTTGCTATGGGCTATGGTATCATACCATTAATCGAAGGATAATGAAGCCAACACGCTTTGCTTTTTTGAAAAAGGATTCAACCTGTTCCCACTCACTCTCCTAAGCTGGCAGCCAAAGGATGAAGCATGGACTCCCAAAGGCGGGTACAGTAGAACCCTCACTTGTAAGATTGCTGCTACGGTTGTAAATTAGAGCTTACTGTATTGTATGGGCTGGTCTTGAACCTCTGGATTCAAATAATTCCTCTGCCTCAGTCTTCTGTGGCTCACGTTACTATTGGACAAGAATTAGAACAAGTTTGGAGGCATTGATTCTATTTCTGCCTGCTCTAAACTTCTGATGAAGCCCTCTAGTGCTTCTTTGGTTTGTTGTAGTTTGGTTTATTTCAGTGGTACTTTTCATTTCAAGAATTTGCAGTGTGTGTGTGTGTGTGTGTGTGTGTGTGTGTGTGTGTGTGTGTGTGTTACACAGTGTGTGTGGTATGTGCATGCATATGTGGTGGTACGTATCTGTGGGTATAATATACATGTATGTATGTGTGGGGTGGGGTGTGAATGTGAGTGTGTGTGTATACCTTTATTGACTCCCTCCCTCTGTTGGTCAGGCATTCCCATACTTTTTTTTTATTTCATTATTCCTTCCTCTTTGAAACATGAGCAGGAGACCATGCTGCATTCTCCAATGACCCATGTTCAGGTTTCCCCAAGGACACACACTTGGTTGTGAACTGTTCCTCCAGTACATGGGCCAGATGTATTGGTGAAATTATTAAGGCCACTCCATGTAGTTAAAAGGAAAGTTTATTAGTGGTGCAACTTACAAATGAAGGGATAGGTAGGTCTCAGGGTCTGGGGAAGGTGTATCGCAGTCCAGCGGTGTTCTCTGGAGCTCTGCTCGGTCAACCTCCACCATCCAGGGTCCAGGAACAGAGAGCACATTGGCGAGTCCGGATCTCAGGTCTTCAGGGCCCTCCCTAGGGCCCTCCCTCGGCCCTGCCTTGTAGGCATGATAGTTACCAAAGCCTCAATGGGGGTTGGAACTTCCAGACCAAAGCTGGAATGGCTACCCACTACACAGATGTTTTCATGCTTCTGCATATCCTGAGTTGTCAAAACTAAACAGTTAAAGTCACAGAGCAACTCCAGAAATAATCCAGAGTAGCCATCCCCTCCAAGCCTCTTCTCCAGAGTTTCTGTAACCATTTGATGAGTTTCCAGAGAGCGGCTTCTAAAGGAAAGCGGCTTCTGGCTGCATCTGCCCCTGTTGCTTTGATAGGGAGAGGACTTCCGGACACCCTAAGTCGGCTGGTTTGGTAATTTAGTCTTTTAGTTCCACTGTCTTTCTCCAGCAATGATGAAGTGAGGAAGGTACATAGAAAATACGAAGCAGAAGCTTCCGATCAATGTGGGGCTCAGAAGAAGCCGGGAACCCAGTGTGAGAATGGAATAAGCTGGAGAAGTTGATTGTGGCTTGTGGATGAAGTGCGTGAAAATATGAGCAAAGAGGGAATGTGGACGCGCTGACCATGAGATGTATAGAATGAGTAGGAGAAAAAACAAATGGAGTCAAGAAAGCTTGAGAAATAAAAGGTCCTGTGTTTAACAAAATGGCTCAGTAGGTTGAGGCACTTGCTTCCAAGCCTGACATCCTGAGTTCAATCCCCAGGGTCCACACAGTGGAAAAAGTGAGTTGACTTCTGAAAACTGTCCTCCAGCTTGCACATACACAGTGGCCCATATGCATGTGTGCACGCGCGTACACACACACACACACACACACACACACACACACACACACACACACAGTCTCAATTTTCTTCCTGTTGCTGTGACAAAACATTCTGACCTGAGAAGAAAAGGGTTTATTTCCTATTACATTGCTGTGTTATAGTCCATCTTTGAGGGCAGTGAGGGCAGGAACTCAAGCAGAAACTGAAGCAGAAACCATGGAGGAACAATACTGACTCACTCCTCGGCTTGTTCAATAGCTAATGCTCAACTAGCTTTCTCATACAACCCAGGACCACCTGCCTAGGGATGATACTGCCCACAGTGGACTGGACCATCCTATTCAATTAATAATCAAACAATGTCCCTCTAACATGCCCACTTGTCAATATGAGCTGGGAAATACCTCAATTGAGACTCCTTCAGATGACTCTAGACTATCAAGTTGACATCTGAAGCTAACTAGTACACACACACACACACACACACACACACACACACACACACACATACTAAATATGTAATAGATTTTTAAAATAAAAAAACAGCATGTTGAAAAATTTCCCATGGTGAATACTGACTTACTATTTACAGAAGAAAATTAAATAGGAAAGAGAAGGAATCAAAATCCCTAAGGAGGAGAGCCTGGCAGAAGTCATCTTATGCTGTTCTAAGTAGGGGCAATGTGTATTATAATAAGTGATTCACATGGGGTGTTTAGTGACAAAGAGCCTGGAAGTCATAATGAAGAGTGTGAGGGGGACATTCCTGAGAAGAGAAGGTTGGGGAAGGAGGTACGCTGTGAGAGGGCTCCAAGGACTTACTGTCTTCAGGGGAACCCAGGATGCTGTTGGGGGATGAAGTTGATGAGCTCTTCCCAGGGTCTTGGAGGTATGGAGAATTTGTGGCAAGAGCTCTATAGGGTGCAATGAGGTTGCTTCAGGATGATGTGGACTGGGGACAAAGTTGAGGTAGCAACAGTGGGATTCAAGGTCACATAGGTATTGGTGTCTAGAAAGGGAAGGGTGGTCCTAGTGTCCCGGTGTGGGGTTCTTGCAAGCAATGTGGGGACAGGGTGGAAAGGATGGTTTCCCAAGGCCATGAACAGACCCAGAGCTCAGGCATCTCTGCTGCTGCTGCTGAACACTAAGGCTAGCTGAGGCACCTCTTCTGTGTGTATGCAACCTTCCCTGTGATAATGGAGCCACCTATCCTGGCCTTTGGCCTCAACTCCTATTACTGGGACATGGTTTTGTATGAACCCTAAAGTTCTTCACCACCACTGCCCAGTCAGTAGCCCTGTCTGTCTCTGAAATAGCCTTATAGCTAGTACATCTGTCAATTAATTCACTACATTCAGGACCTTATAGCCTCAATAGTCATACTTCTAGAGAGCAGAGGGTAGCCCTCACTGTGTGATTTCACCCTTGCCATGTGCTCTAGTAGTGCCCAGCCTGTGCTATTGTAGGTTAGGACCAGCTTCTCCTGTATACAACCACATCAGAAAGACATTTCACAAATGGATAAAATGCTTCGATAAAATCTGCCTTATAAGTTCCACAGCAATCAACACGACTATTAATTAAACACCTGTAATTATTCCGTGGAAAGGGCTTTATATCATAAATGCAATCTTATTAAGCTTGATTCTCAACCTCCCAGCAGCAACCCCAATACTTTCCACCCCTGGTTAAAATGCTTGTCATAGAAAGAGTGGTATAATTTCTGCCTTCACCTTGTAATCACTCCAACAATTAAATAATTTTCAAATTTCAGTGCTATACTAAGGGAGAAATTATTAAAAGCGTTTTACAAGAGAAAAAATGCCAGTGTGGTAACCACCCCTGACCATTATTGCACTTGAGTTCAGAGTGCTCATCTGAATGACTGAGGATGGTCCGTTTCATTTGCGACCTGCCCTGTCTGCTTTCAGTCGAGTATATTCTTTGTGAAGCAAGGTCATTGTTCCTTCGTACTGTAGGAATCTCCATGAAAAGCATTCGTCCACAGATGGGCATCCTGCTGCAGCACTCAGTAGATTTTTGGTATTGGCCAAATTAATGTCTCTTTCCTCTTTCCAAATTGTGTGTGTGTGTGTGTGTGCGTGTGTGTGTGATGCATGTGCTCATGTGTGTGCCTGTAAAAGCCAGAGGTTGTTTTTGGATGTCTTCCTAGGTTGTTCAGCACGTTTTCCGTGACTGGATCTCTCACTGAACCTGGAGCTCACCGCTGGCTGACAGAGGCTGGCCAGCATGTTCTCAGGATCCTCCTGTCTCTGCTCCCCTCCCTGAGTGCTGAGGTTATAGGTGTACTCTACCATATACATTTTACGTGGGTGCAGGGAATCTAAACTTAGGTCCCCATGCACGTGCAGCAAGCCTTTAGCCACTGAGCCATCTCCCCAGCCCATTTTCTAAATTTTCAAATATATACAAAATGCTTAGAATAGCACCTGACCTTTGATATATGGTTTGTAATTATTACTAGTGTAAATCATTATATGTGGGGGTATTTTGTGATGTAGACACTATCTCCTTTATAGAGGATGCATTTACACAGGGTTAGCTAGACAGTTAGTGTTGCTTTATTTCAAAACAGAAGGGCTTTCATAGCTATACAATGTCTCTTTGAACTGTCTTGTTAAAAATAAAAAAGAAATATTGACAAGAGAGATGTCTCAGTCAGTGAAGTGCAAGCTTTGCAAGCTTGAGGACCTGAGTTCGATTCCCAGAATGTGTGCAAAAAAGTGCAGAGCATGTCACAAGTGTTTGTAAACCTGGTACTGGGAAGACAGGGACAGGAGGCTCCCTGAGCTTCAACGCCCAGCCAGCCTAGCCTTCTCAGTAAGCTCCAGGCCAGTGGGAGATCCTGGCCAAAGTAATATGGTGGAGTGTGCCTGAGAGACAATACCAGAAGTCAATGTCCAGCCTCTGTATTTACATGTATCCATGTGTACGTGTTATTATTTTGGTGTTTTGATTATTCAGTCTTCACTCCATGACAGACCTGGATCTGAGTTCTCTGTGTGTAGACATTTATCAAACCTCACATTGACTCTTCTAGTCAAGACACTGTATTGCTGCTGCTCATAAATGGTAAAAAGAAGAAAACTGAGGCATAAATGTTTTGGAAACTTATTGAAAGGGCCAGTAAATTCCACAGACACTCTCTACCCAAGTCATCTGTTCTCAGCAATGTACTCTTCCCCCCCCCCTAAATCTTAAAGGCTTTTATTTTAAAATTTGGATGCCTGGATAATATTCATAATTGATGAAAACACATTTTAGAATATTAAGCATTTAAGATATTCCTATTAAGTGGGCTTTCTGACAGGAGTTAAAAGGCTATTAGAATGATGGATGAATTGCAGCCTTGCCTCAGAATAGCACTGCATCCACAAGTGACCATGCATATTACAGTTGGGGTATCAATAGCCATAGCTCTAGTCCTCATACAGGACAGCCACTGACTTGCTTGAATGAAAGCCTGAGGCTTCACCATCACTGCCATGACCCTCCAGGCCAGTGGTTCTCAACCTTCCTAGTGCTGTGACCCTTTAATTCAATCCCTCATGTTGTAATGACTCCAACCATGAAATTATTTTTGTTACTTCATAACTGCAATTTTGCTGCTGTTACGAATTGTAATGTAAATATCTGATATGCAGGATATCTGATATGTGACCCCTGTGAGAGGGTCTTTCAACTCTCAAAGGGGTTGAGACCCACAGACTGAAAACCATTGGTCATGAAAGAGTTATCTCCATAGAGATAGCCATTATGGGGTAAGGGAGAAACCTGGTGCTAGAGAAATTCCCAGGAATCCACAAGGATGACCCCAACTAAGACTCAGCAATAGGGGAGAGAGTGCCTGAACTGGCCTTCCCCTATAACTATCATCATAGACTCTTCATCCAGTAACTGATGAAAGCAGATGCAGAGACCCACATCCAAGCACCAGGCCTAGCTAGGGGAGTCCAGTCGAAGAGAAGGAAGTTGGATTATATGACCAAGGGGGGTCGAGATCATGACAGGGAAACCCCCAAAGACAGATGATTTGAACTTGTGGGAGCACATGGACACTAGACTGACAGCTGGGGAATCTGCATGGGACCTAACTAGGACCTCTGCATGTGGGCGACAATTTGTTGCCTGGTCTGTTTATGGGCCCCCTGGCAGTGGAACCAGGATCTATCCCTGGTGCATGAGCTGGCTTTTTGAAGCCCATTCCATATGGTGGAATGCCTTGCTCAGCCTTGATGGGCCAGGGGGTGGGAGACGGGCTTAGTCCTGCCTCAACTGAACATGCCAGGCATTGTTGACTCTCCATGAAAGGCCTTACTTTTCTGTGAGGAGTGGATGGGGGTGGGTTGGGGGAGATGGGGGGGGGGAGTAGAAGGAGAGGAGGGAGGGGGAACTGTGGTTGGTATGTAAAATGAATAAAACAATAAATTTTTAAAAAGGAAAAGCAAAGAAAGAAAGCCACTGCTCTAGATGACGACTATTGAGATTTATTTATTTATTTATTTATTTATTTATTCATTCATTCATTCATTCAGCTGCTTGTTGCTCCACAACACAGAGATGAAGAAAACAGACAAAATTGCTTTCAAGGCATTTGTAACTCCATTAGCAGCACACATCTGAAACACGACACACAATTAAATTGTGAAGTCGGTTAAAGGCCAATAAATGGAACAAGGAAGATAGCCCATGGAAAGAGCAGCTGCTAGGAATGTTGGGGGTGGCCCACCTTTAAATAAAGCACAACAGAGGAGCCACATGAGGAAATGTCTGAAGGAGAAAGTGGAAACACCTGGAAGAGAAAGCGTGTCCCAACCTGGGACAACAGCTAAGGGGCCCAGCAAGGAAGCCTCTGCGTTGAAGCCAGAGCCATGGAGAAATAAGGTCAAAGATCTAGAGGAGCATGTGATATTAGTTATGATCCTACAGACCTTCATAAGGACTTTGCACCTTCTGAGTGGACTGGGCAGTCAGAAAAGTTTTAAGCTGAGACGGTGATATCAGCTGTTGGGCAAACCTGGTGTGTAACTCTGGCTGGGTACCAAGACCAGGATGGAGGAGGCGGCAAGAGAAGAAGACAGACAACTGCAACAAGCCAAGCAAGGTAAGCCTGCCCGGCATCAGAATAGTACATGACAGTAAGGCAGAGACAGGTGGATCCCTGAAGCCTGATGGCCAGCGAGTCTAGACAGATCAGTGAGGGTGAGCTCCAGGTGAGGTGAGAGGCTCTGTCTCAGACAGTGCAGAGAATGACAGAGGGAGACACCTGAAGTTGACTGATGACGACAAAGATGTATACATACACACATCCCCACACATGTGCAACGATATGCACACATCTATACATGCACTCACTCTCGCACATGTGTAAAGATGTATACACAAACACATGCATGCCAGTATACAATGCACATATACATATGTGTATACTTATATATTTATAAGTATACACATATGTATATATGCACATATATGTATACCTTTGCACACACATATATGAAGAAAGATGCACGCACACCTGCCAAGACGTGGACACATGCAAACACACACACACAAGATGGTTTTATGGTGTACCTCAGGCAGCTAGAGGGGTGGGGTTGCCATCTGCTAAAATATAAATACTTAGACACAGGCAGAACTGACAGAAAGAGGAGAAGACTCTAGGTCAGCCTGATAGGTGAACTGATAGGAGGTCATGGAAGCAGGAGCCTGAGGCGGCTGATCACATCACAACCACAGTCAGGAAGCAGAGAGAGGAGTTCTGACACTTGGTTCCCTTTCTCATTTTTAATCCATCTAAGGACTCCAGTCCATGGAACGGTGCAGCCCATATTTAGGGTGGGTCTTCCCACCTCGATTAACCCCACACGGAAACTCCCTCGCAGACTGGCCTAAGAGGTATGTTTCCTAGGTGATCCTCAACCCTGTTAGGTTGGCAGTGTTCACCCCATGGCAGTGGGAAGTCAAGGCAACAGTAGCATAAGGTACCTCGTCACATTACATCCTTCAGAGTCAGGAAGCAAAAAACAGTGAGGGTGTTCCATTTTCTTCCTCTTCAGTCCAGGAAATGATGCTGCCCACACTCAGGGCGAGTTTTCCCACCTCAGTGAACCCAACCTAGAAACAAGCATACCTCGAGGCTTGTCTCTCAGGCAGTTCTCAATCCTGTGAAGCTGACAGTCTATGCGAACCATTACATACTCAGAGAATGAAAATAAAGCCTCTGTCCCCCAGGTCACTGTTTTCAGGTATTTGATCACAGCGAATAGTAATTCATACAGCACCTGACACACAATAAAGGCTTAATCACCGTTGATTGCTCTAAGCAAAACAGCCCTTTACATTCTCCCTAATAATGCAGAAGAAAAGTCCATCTGCTTCCTGCCTTCACTGCCCACTATGCATGCTTCTAAAATTTGGGTTACTCCTCTGTCCTCTCTTATGTTTTCCAGCCACACACCTTATTTGCGTATCCTTGCACATGCATGGCCTCGTACATGACACGAACTGCTCGCGAAGGTAATTATCTCGGGGACCAAGCTGCATGAAAAGATAAACAGCTTAGTGGATTAAAATTGCATATTTAATATAACCCAATAGCATAAACATCCTCTTTCCTCTTGTTGAGTGTCCCATCAATCTCTCCTGGACACCCACTGCATGTGAATGTCTCCATCTGTAGCTGCTTCTTTTTGGTGACGGGAAAACAGGCTCACAAAGCATCTCCCTGTGGCACCACTGTTCCCAGGCTCCGGGAGATGAGCTATGATGACACCCACCTCTTACAGAGACACAGGGGCTGTGACAATTTAATAGACTGGAAAAATAATTGAAAGGGAAAACCAACAATTCTTCCCTCCCTCTAGGGAAGGAAGAGACAGAGTTTCATTAAGAGCCCAGATGCTTGTGAGCAGTTGGCTGTTATTATGGGGGCTTTAACTGGCAACCTGTGTGTGTGCCCATGTCGACAAAAGAGCCAAAAGACTCAGTGAGCTAGCCAGGGCTCTTTTGTCTGAGGCAGCCTCTCTGACTTAGCTAGTGCTGTTGTGCCATGAACTCCATTCTGACCCTAGAAAGTTTGCAATAAGCAGGAGAGAATCATTTGAGGAACAATGTATCGACTGGGTGCACTATCTAATTGTTGGACAAAATGAGAGGAAATGGAGTCCAATGAGGCAAGAGGGACTGTGTTAGGAAAAGAAATAGTGGATGTAATACTGAAGTCACGCACAAAAGTAACAGAGCAGATCCTCCAAGATCCTTCTCAGACCCAATGTGCTATTCATCTCCAACATGAGCAAACATCCAGATTTGTGAAGGCTAAGCATGGACGCAAAATCTGACAAAAAGTTGCTTTTGTGGTGTTCTGTCTTCATTTCTGTTGTTTTGATAAAAAAAAATTCTGGTAAAAAGCAACTTGAAGGAGAAAGGGTTTGTTTTGGCTTATAAGACCAGGTTACAGTCCGTCATTTTAGGGAAGTCAAGGCAGAAACTTCAAACAGCTGGTCACGGCACATTTGCAGTCAAGAACAGAGAAAAATGAATGTGTGCATGCTTGCTTGCTTGTGATCAGCTCAGTTTCTCCACTTACATAGTTTAGGACCCCTGCCTAGGGAGTGGCGCACCCAGAGTGAACTAGGTCTTTCCATTTAAATTAAGACATGGCTACAGGCTCAGCCAATGTAGGCAATCATTCATTGAGACTCTCTTCCCAGGTGATTTTGGGTTGTGTCAAACTGACAACTAAAATGAACCATCACATGTGGGCTGAGAATGTAGCTTAGTTAGTAGCATGCTTGCCTTACATGTACAAAGCCCTAGGTTTGATCCCCATAATTACAGTAAACTGTGTATGGCAATGAACATCTGTAGTCCCAGCTCTTAGGAAGTGGAGGCAGGATATTCAGGAATTCCAGGTCATCCTCGACTATGTAGAGCATTCAAGACCAGTATAGGCTGCATGAGACCATGCCTCTAAACAAAATAAAACAAAAGTTCTTTACAGTTATATGATTTTATAGCCTGTGACTCTGACTATGCCATCAAGCACCTGGCCAACCTTGGCCACTCACACCTCCACATCCTCACACACACATTAGGATCCTCTCCTGGCTGCTCCTCAGCTTTGCACATCTTCATCTTTCACTAACTGGAGTTTGCTAGTTTGCCTTCCTTTCTCATTTCCTGTTTCCTTTCACTGGCTACAGCAACAGTCATCCTAGCACTCACAATAACTGAGTAAAGAGCTGAAGTCTGCACACAAGCTCTTGAGATTTTTGACATCAGAACCACTAACTTTAAAAGACCAAGACTCAGTTTTGAGACTATAAATCACTCCTCTGCTGTCTAAGCTGGAAGACTTTGTGACTGTCCTCTCCATGAGTGTGGAATGCCTGTGTTTCATTTCATACACCCAGAAGAGAGCCTTGCACATCCCAGGCAACCTGCGAGCAGTGATGGACTGAATGATTTCTGGGAATGCTTCAGAAGGATGAGCACCTGACAAGATAAAGAAAGCCAGAAACTTCATCAGATGAGCACAAGGCCTCAGGCAGTGTTCGAGTCTTAGTGTTCTATTGCTGTGAAGAGACACCATGATCACGGCAACTCTTATGAAGGAAAGCATTTAATTGGGGCTGGCTCACAGTTTCCAAGGTTTGGTCCATTATCAGCATGGTGGGAAGCATGGTGGTACACAGGCAGACATGATGGCTGAGAATTCTATATCTGGATCCACAGGCAGCAGGAAGAAAGAGCCACTGAGCCTGGCTTGGGTTTTTGAAACCTCAAGCCCATCCCCAGTGACACACTTCCTCCAACAAGGCCACACCTCCTAATCCTTTCAAATAGTGCCTCTCCCTAAACACTTAAATATATGAACTTATGGGGGTCATTCTTACTCAAACCACCACAGTTGGTGTCCTGGCTTTCATGCCTGATTTTCATGCCAACATCACCTCTAGTTGCCAGAACTGATGCTCCATGGGGGCATAAACAATATCTACTTCCTCTTCATAAACTCCCAATGAAAAACCAAAGTTTGATTCCACAACAGTTCACAGCTTAGTTACAGAGCATGGGTGAAGAGTTATGGGTAGGAGCACAGCTGACCCTACAGCAACCATACTGGAAGGTTTGCACCCAGCATCGATGATGGCTCCCCCATGGCTGCTTAGATAAAAACCCCTTTCATCTTTCCCAACCTATATATTCTAGTACCTACCCAAGACACCAAGGCCATGTGCAGTTTGGACAACACTGCATACAAGGGACTGGAAGGAGTGGCTGGATCAGCAGGTGAAGATTCAAAGACCCTCCCTACTCCTAAATTCTCCAAGGAAATGCCAATAGTACACAGGCCTGCTCTAATGGTTCTTGCAAGCAGACCCAGCTGATCTAGTGAAGATGGCTGCTGGGTTTGCTCTGAGGGGTGGATGGTACTGTACAACACCTCCAAACCACATACCCAGCACTTGCACACACTCATCACTGAGTTCAGTACAGCACACTGTGATAAAATGTTGTGGCATACTAGAAATAGTGTTTTTGAATTGCTAGGAAGCCACCCCTCCAGGTAAGAACACTTGGAAACGAGTTAAATGGAGAAGGGGTGGAATTCACAAAATCACAGAGCCTGGAGGCCTGTAGGAAATCTCCATGAATTGAGAGGTAGTTTGAAATACACTGAACCCTTCCAATGAAACAGTTAAACAGCCTGCATGGCTGCTGTCAATATCAGAAGAGTGATTCATTAAGATATCTAAGACAAGACCCAGGGGCTTGTTTGGCAAAGTGCTAGAGTTGTAAGCATGAGGGTCTTAGTTTATTCCCCTGGGACCCCCACGTTAAGCAAAATGAGGTAGAACACACTCATAATCCCAGTGCAGAGGAGGCGAAGGCAAGTGGGCTCACTGGCCAGACAACCTAGCTTACTTGCTAAGTTCAAGGCCAATGAGGGACCTTGTCTGGGAAAACATTATGGGGAGCTCTTGAGAGAAAACACACATCAAAGGTTGTCCTGTGATCTCTGTAGAGCTGTTTTACACACACACACACACACACACACACACACACACACACACACACACACACACACCAAAAAACCTTTAACACCTTTAACAAAGGCAAGTCTTTGAGAAATGCACGTAAGTCTGTAACAACAGTCAGTGTTCAAGGGGTTATGCTAAGGGCTTGTTACTTACTAAGAACTGAATATATGCAAGGACTCCTTAGTCCCTTTGCATCATTGCTATCTTCCTTTGAGCAGCTTCACAAGGAAGCTACAGTCCCTTGACTCATTTAACTATAAGGAAAATCATTCAGAAAGCTCCCTCAAGGCACCTACTCAATGAGACCTGGAGCTGGGATTCAGACTCAGGCAGTCTGGCTCCAGGGCTGTGTGGTTAACACTAAATGCACTAGTTCTTCCTATGACAGAAAATAATTAGTTCCTAAGAGCAGTGAAGCTCTTCATTACTTTTTCTGGGAAAGGCTTCTCTGTGAAAGAATGTTCTGGATGAGACCTATAGAGTGGGAACTAGGCAGCTACAGGATGGGGCTGGAGCCTCTTAGGAAAGAGAGAATGCTTTGTTACTCACAGAGTGGGTTTCTTTCAGGGAATGAGAGGGAGACAACCACAGTTGGAGGATGCTGAGGAGGAGTGGATCAGAGAGGGGCCCAAGCTCAACACTAGGATTGGGTCACAGCACTGGTGTGCTAAAGGGGCTTAGGTTAAAATATAAGTGGGTTTGGAAAGCCTAGGAGAGATAAGATGTTGGGATGTCATTAGCTTGTCTCAAAGATGGAGGGGAAAGGGAGAGGAGGGAACCCATTCCTCGGGATCTTTACAAGGCTTCTGTGAGACTCAACTCAAGGTTGAGAAACTGACCATTACTACAGCCAACCATTGCAGTTGGGATTGTTTTTTTCACCGTGACACAACCAAGCAAAAGCTGATTGGCAGTGCATGCAAAGACTAGTCACAGAGAGGATGGATGGGAAAGAGGGGTGATAGCTAAAACTGCATGTCATGTTGTGGGCACAGATACTGAGGAGATGAAGGTCGAATGTGTTGTAGATCTGAAAAGCCTGAAGTTGCCTGACCCAAGAAGACACAGGAGACTAAAGATCTGGGCTGGGGCCAGATCATGCAGGGCCTTGTGGGTATTTTAAGAGTTTTATATTTAATCCTAAATGCATTTGGAAAAGCCAAGAGTCAACAAGATGATCTCCATGGAAGTGATAGTTTTACTTGGCAAGCTGTGAAGCAATCACAGATCTATTTCACATTAAAAATAAACTTTTGCAAGCCTGGAACACTGGAAGTCATAGTCATTGTAACTTTTCATGCCTCAGTTTCTAGAACACTTATGTAAAGATATATTCTCCTACATAACCATTATATCATTGTGACAGCTAGCATAATAAAAAAAATACTAATGTAATGATGCTTCCTGGATTTTATCACAAAGTTACATGAGAGTAAATTTTAAAGAAATAGAATGACAGAGAAAAGACAGCCCCAAGTACCAAAAGGATTTTTGCAGACCCTATTTTGGTGAGAAGCATTGCCTAGTCCAAAGCAATTAGAACAATGGACTCCCACAGAAACGATTTCATTTCAAATTCTACCTTCTTTGGGGAAAGATATGCATGTAGCTAGAGCTAATGATGGGCCTGAAAGGGGTCTTCCAGGACTCTGGTTCAGCTGAACAGCAGTCCATGAGCCTCTGGGAAAGCTCAAGATGTTGTTTTTTAAGGGCCACTGGTTCAGCACAAGACAAATCATTCCAGCATGGATACTTCTATAGCTGATCTACTTTAAACAATTGTGTGTGTGTGTGTGTGTGTGTGTGTGTGTGTGTGTGTGTGTGTGTTTGTGTGTGCACATATAGATACAAGAGGACAACTTGAAGAAGGCAGTTCTTCCTTTGTACCATGTGGGCCCTGGGGATTGAACTCAGGCTGTCAACCTTGACAAGCTCCATTACCCATTGAGCCATCTGCAGCCTGCCCCACCTAATCCATCTTTATTATATCAGCCTAAGTGTATCACCTCATCCTCATATCTCATCCCCATAAACATGGCCCCAGTTAGTCTCTTAATGCCTAGGCTCTGTCTTTCTTTGGTAAGACATGGCTAACCACAGCCATATTTAGGATTCTGGACTCAGTCACAAGACACACTTTAAACCCAGTTTGATTCACTAGCATGGTGGGAATAGTGCTTGTGACATTCTAACACAACTACTGGATTAGAGTAATTCACTTTAAGACATATGTACCACTGTTTTGCTTTCCTAAATGCCACAGTGATGTATGCTTATATAAACCCAAAAAAGTCCCATGGGACAGGAGACAAAAGACGACCACCAGCTGTTACTATATCACCTACAAGTTTTACTAAATGAGAGTTCATTTGAATAATCAATCTAAAAGTACACTCTCTGTACACTGGCCTGGAACCTCTCAGGCTTCCCACAGCCAGGAGAATATTCCCATAGTGACCCATAAACCGTGTCAGACTACCTAGTGTCTCTCCTCACACGTGGCATTCATTGATCTCCTTTGGCCTGCCAACTTATGTCTCAACTCCTCACAGTCCAGTGCTTGACACAGACATTGAGAAATCATTAACTTTATAGCCCTTCCCTGTGAGCATCTTGCAAGAGTACTGAATTCAGAGGGCTGCTACTCGGTTCTACCTACCTTAGTTAGCCACCCTTTTCTCATCACCAGATTTAGAAGTGGAGAAGAAAACAAGAAGAATATGAGAGCTCCATCCAAATACTAGCATGTTTCTGGTGAATTTGAGGTGGTGGGAACAAGGGTCTTAAGACAAACCCCAAGTTGAGATTTCTAGCATCTTCATACATCTCAATTTACTTAAAAAAAATGTATGAGTCAGGGCCAGCTTTAAATTCACTATATAGCTCAGGGTGACCTTGAACTTCTGATCCTATTGCCTCTACCTCTGGAATGCTGGTATTACAGGTATATGTCAAATTACATTTCACTAAGATGCTTCTCTTTGCTGTCTCAATGATGGGTTGGATGGTTTTCTTTTCAAGTCTCAGCATCTAACAGGAAAGTAAGTAAGATCAGAGGGTCCTTCCTGAACATCACTAGATTGTGGTTTTACAAGCCAGGATCAGGTGATGGACACCTGGGCTCTTCCATTTCCTCAATATTGTAAATAGAGCAGCAATGTACACAGATGAGCAGTTATCCCCATATAAACTCCTTTGCGGATAGTCCCAAGTGGTATAACTGGTATATTTATTTCTAGCTTTTCAAGGAACTCTCACACTGATTTCCATAGTAGCTGTACCAGTTTGCACCTTCATCAGCAGTGAATGCGTGTCCGTCCCCTCCCGCACCCCCCCCCACACATGCCAGCATTTTATGCCTTAAAAATACCTGGGGCCTATGCAGGATTGTTTGGCTCGGCCTGGGAGGAGGGGACTAGACCTACCTGGACTGAGTCTACCAGGTTGACCTCAGTCTGTGGGGAAGGCTTTGCCCTGGAGGAGAGGGGAATGGGGGGGGGGGGCGTTGGGGGGAAGGTGAGGGGGACGGGAGGGGGGAGAACAAGGGAATCCGTGACCGATATGTAGAACTGAATTATATTGCAAAATAAATTAAAATAAATTAAAAAAAATATATATATATATTTACTATTCTGGCTAAGGTAAGATGGAATATCTCAAAGCAGTTTTAATTTGCATTTCCCTGATGGCTATGGATGTAGAACATTTTTCAATGTTCACTTGGAATGAATAGGAATAACCACTTTCTAGTTGGATTTAAGGCCCACTCTATAAGTGGAAACCCATACCTGGCACAAGAACCTGTGGCTAGACAGGTCATAGGCCCTAGGGGAGAACCCACTACTACTATTCTGCTAAGGGAGCATAGTATTAAACTGACTCCTAATGACTTATCCTTATACCCACAGACCTGAGCACCTCTCAACCTTCATCAGAGCACCTCTGTTTTGCAGTTGATGGAAATTAACACGAAAACCCACAATTAGTCAAAGGGCAGAGAATAAGAAACCTAGGAATGCTCAGTTCTAAATGGGACGTCTATATCACACCACCTCCTCCCAAGGGCTCAGGGATCAGTGGTTGTTTGACTACAGTGTTTTCTGGACACTGTGGGCCAGTTACACATATGAACTCGTAATGGTTGTGACAGCATGTGCAAAACCTGCACAAGCTCAAAGCGAACCAAAGCAAACCAAACCCCAGTACAGAGAGATGAGGTGTGCACCAAGTCCCACCCCTAGTTAAGGAGCTGCTGACAACTGACACAGCTAGAAAGGAGAGTCAGTGTTCTTTAAGGGTGTGCCCCCCCCCCCCGGGGGGGGGGGGTCAACCATACACCTAAGAGTACAGTGCATGACCCCACACCTAAGAGTATATGGACTACATGAATTGCATTTAATGGCTTGAAAAAAAAAGAGAGAGAGAGAGAGAGAGAGAGCACAAGGCAGGGAAAGGGGTGTGGAGCTTGGAGGAGTTGGGGGAGGGGTGAATATGGTCAAAATATATTGTATAAACTTCTCAAAACCTTATCATTTAAGGTGAGAAAAGACGTATACATGTATGCAAGCACTCATACACATGAAGTAAAAATAAGTCTCTAAAAAGTCAAGCAAACAACAAAAAAATACAAGCCAACATCGGTGAAGGGAAATGGAAAAAACAACCTTCCTCTATAGCCTGACACTGAACTGTGGCCCCTGCTCCAAACCACTCCCTAGTCACCTATTCTTCCTCCCAGTCAGTGTCTTTACCCTTTACCCAGACATCAGGACAAGAAAGCTGGCAATCCACCTCTGACCCGCTCCGCTTCTTCAGCCCACATGTTCAGAGAATGACTGGGCCCTGGAGATTTTTACCTCTCGATTTTTCCCGGTGCCCCCCTTCCCTTTCTAATTCCGTTGCTATGCCATCACTCAGCACTCACAGCTCCCTGAGACATCTCTCTGCTCTCATAGAGCACAGTGTGTACAGGTTCCATCCCCTCAGTGCTATGACCCGACCTCAGAGAACTGACCCAACCCGAGTGCACTTTCTCATTATTACATGGACTCAGCATCAGTACCTAGTACCAGGGCTATGCTGTACCTTCATCTCTGCTGCTGTCATAAAATACCCTGTCCAAAGGCAACCAGTGGAGGGGGGATTATTTCAGCTTGCAGTTCCAGGGTACAGCCCATCATTTTAGGAAAGTCAAGACAGGGACTCAAGCAGGAAGCCACATGACATCCACGATGTCTAACGGTCTTGAGGCTACTAAAGTGCCTTTTCCTCCATGCAGGGCTTTGTACAAGCTCATCCTCTGCTGAGTTGGCCTTTCTTTCGGATATGTCCCCAAATTTGTAAGACACTCAAGAATTAGAAATGTATAATAAAATTTTTTTGTAGGGTGTGTGTGGGATCTCTGAAAGTCTACCACTGCCCACTCCAAATACGTGGCAATTGGTCTTCGGATTCAGCAGCTGAGGGGATACTAAAAATAATTAGCATCTGATACGGCTCCAAATGATCTCTCCTCTCCTATCAACGGTTTTATGAAAATGGCAATACTGGGTACATCGGCACGGATGACCTGCATATTGTATTCCTTCATCCCAGGACTCTATTGTGGAGTCATGACATCCATGCCCCATGGACTTAAATAGGTCTGCCTGTGCTGTGTGGTGATGCTGGGGGCAAAGGCCAGTTGCATCTGCTGCTCCTGTTTCTCAAGCTGGTTCTTCCTAGGATCTGACAAGCTTGGGATCAGTATCATGATCACTACCAGCTACACATGGCTCCTGCAAGGACTGTGGGCTGAGCGTACAGTCTGTGCCCTCAGCCTATTTTCTTGCGGGAAGGAAGTCTACACAGTATACTCTGGGGAGATAATTACCCACCCAGGACAAGCAGGATCATTGTCACCCACAGTTTTCTGTCACTCACACTCCTTAGATGAAGTGCTGTTCAGACTTCAAATTTTTAAAGCCTTTCAGAATTTACCTTTCTTTCAATGTTTTTCCTTTAAGAACCCCAGCTCAACACAGATCTTCATACATTTGTTTCCAAGTGAACAAGACGAGCCTTTGTCTGCTTTCCGTTTCTTTTTATCTTGAATGCTTTGCCACCTTCCAAACCCAATCACTCTGAGCCATCAGCTCCTCTACTACTTTGCAAAGATCATGTCCCATTACAGGGTTCAGCAAAGCCAGCAATTGCCCACACCAGTCCTGAGGTTCCTGTTGAGTTATAACTTTTCCTTAAAAAAAAAAAAATACTCTTGTGAATTTGATTTGTGTGTGTGTGTGTGTGTGTGTGTGTGTGTGTGTGTGTGTGTGTGTGTGTACATGTGTTCCAATAGCTTCAGATGTCTCTAGAGATAGAGTCAGAGGCAGTTGGGAACTGCTTGATGTGAGTTCTGGGAACAGAACTCTGTTCCTCTGACCAGCTGCAAGAGCAGTAAGTGCTCTCAACCATTGAATGATCTCTCCAGCCCCTTATCTACTTTGTTAACTCTGCAGTGGACCAGCCTATCAGCCTTGATGAACGGATCATCAAATTGCCTGTTTTATTCCCAGACCCCTTAGCGACTCAGCAAGTGTCCTTGCTCTGCTGTTTTTCAGTCCCTGGTATTCATGGAGACTTCAGCTGGTGGCACCCACATGTAGCTAAAGACTCAAATGAGCCAGTCTGTCAGGTCTTGATTTCCCTCATATTGTCTCATCAGCCTTGTCTCAAGGAGTTGTTTGACTCAGTTTCTCAACTTCCATAGCATTCAGACTAATTCCGTCATCCCCTTCCCTACAGCTTCATGAGCCAGGCTGGGAGAGGACCTTTCATTATTAAAAAAAAAAAAAAAAAAAAAAAAAAAAGCTTTTCCAACAGTTTGGAAGCAATATCCTCTGAACAGCATAGCTGCCTGCATGGGCCACTATGAAGGCCCCACCTGCATGCCAAATCATGGATTTCCCCTTCCTCTGTATTAAAAGTTTTGTCCAAGGAGTAGATTCCCTGACTTCTGCCTAACTCTCTCCCTTCTCACTATCTCATTCTTCTGGTAGGTTCCAAGCTTGCTGATGCCAGGAAGGGTTATTGAGCACAGATCTCATTTGTACTGTTTCTTTTCCATCCTGCCAGCTGTAAGAATCAGAATGCTAACACCACAGTCTTACTCTCCCTTTGTTCCACGATTCCTGCCAGATCAGCAGGCACGCAGATGATGGCGCCCATGTGTTTTTGTTTTGTTTTTTCCTATTGTAATGACTCCCTTAAGTAGGCAAGTTCTCTGAACAGACAGCTGAGCCTCAGCACATCCCCCACAGTCAAGGCCACACAACTGTTGTCACAGCCATCTTACTTTACTGCCCCTCCCCACTATTGTCAAGTACTGCAGTATCTATATTCTCTAGTATATCAGCTGTTTGGGGGCATCATCATACTCACTTGGCAGACCCCATCCATCAAAGGGAGATGCCACCTCATTAGAAGGGATGACCACTCTGGGATTCCCACCAAAGATGCTCCTCTCTCAGAGGACTCAGTTTTGTTTGCACATCTTATCATTAACAGCAGAGGACACACAATAGCCACTATCACAGGCAAATACATCAGCCCACACCACAGTAAGAAAAAGTAGCCATATCAGGATTACCACAGATCTTATTGGGGTGACAGAATCATTAGTGAATCGTTACTTATATTAAGACAACAGAATAAACTACCAAAAGGCTCATTCATACCTTGCCTATGGAAGATTCCAGAAAGGCTGTGTCAATGGAACTCCCTTGCCCAACTTTCAGAGAGTTCTGCTAAAGAGTCTCCTCTCCCCAGCAATTGCTTTGGGCTCACATGATTTCCGAGAGCAGTCCCCAGAATCCTGTGGCCTTTGTAAGCTTCTTCAGTTGTATGAGTCTATTCTATTCTACCCCAGGAAGCAGTGTTTAAATCCAAAGGAAACAGACAACAATATCTCATCTAGATCATTTGTCCATCAAGGGAAACAGGATGGTGAAATTCTCCTTTTCCTTTAGGCCTGATACTATTTGCTATGTGTATTTGTTTGGCTCCACATCAGGTGCATATATGTTGATAACAGCCATATCTTCAGCAAATGGTCCTTTTATCAACACTGATCACACATTCACCCACACTTAGAGCCTCACTGCTCACTTCCACAGCACCCTTCCCAATTCCTAGTAACCATTATTCTACTTTCAGGTCAACAGATTTATTGCTATTTATGTCCATGGGTAGGTATATACATCTGTGTGTATAGGTACCTGTGGAGAGGGCATTGGACCCCCTGAAGCTAGAGTTACAGATGTCTGTGATCCACCCAGTATGAGTGCTGGGAACCAAACTTTGGTCCTCTGTAATAGCAGCAAATGCTCTTAACTTCTGAGCCATCTCTCTGCTCCACTGACTTTTTTTTAAACTTCTAAATATAAGAGAGAAAATGCAGGATCATGGGTCTTTCTCAGGTTTAGGTTTCAGTGTGACATCAACCTGCATGCCAAGTTTTAAAATCAGGATAGGAGGGGGTTTTGGGGTTTTTTTTTTTGTTCGTTTGTTTGTTTTTGTTTTTGTTTTTTTTTTGTTTTTCTCTCCCCAGTTGGAAGCACACCTATATCTGAAGTCTGCTGGAGAATGATGCAATGAACAGGCCCAGGTGCAGAACAGGCAGCACCCTGAAGCTGACCCAGAACCTATGACTGCAGGACTCAGCCTGGTGTCAGGCAGACACACCCAGTGCTAGCTATTACACCAGGAACGTTAGGTTCCAGGGCTGGAGGAACACCTGGTTTTCTGCTTCCCCTAAGTTCAGGTTACCTCCGCCTGTTCTCTATTGCCTGGACTCCAACAACGACAGTCGAGGGAAGACGAAGTCAGCGCTCACCCTCTTCAGTCCTCTCCTCCTCCCGTGTCCCAACCGCTTGCTGAATCTCTCTCTTTCATGGTGTTTGTTGAGGTATTTTACTGTGTGGACATCTGTTCAAAATATGACTCTCTCGATTTTTCCCCAACAGCCTGTTGAATCTCTGCTTTAACCCTTCTCTAAAATTTCTTTTGAATTTGTGTGTGTAAAGTTTCTTACAGATTACATATAAGGGAGTTAACTGAAAATCTACCCCTTTCATCTCTTCTTTGCCAGTGGTTACATCTTATACCTGCTATTTATGTCTTCTCTTTTCTCATAAAGTGGCTGAAAACTTCAGCAGCTAATGTGGAGAAGACAACATCAGAGGACATCTGTGGAGATCCAGTCTCGGGTATAGAAAAGGCTGTCAGATGGGCCCATAAAGTACCATATTTGATAAAGGTTGGTTTGATTTTTTTGTAGATATTTTAGATCGCATTGAGGAAATTCACTTATAATTTGAAAATAAGTCTTATCTAATGGATATCTGACTTTATTAATGTGAAAGATTTATACGATCTGGAGAGAAACCAGAGTATGACTTTATCATTGTATTTTGCACATGTGCAGATGATTTTCTATGTTTTTTTTTTCTTTCTTTCTACTAATGGAGGGAAATACATTGACTTTTAAATGTAACTTGCAGGACTGAGAAGATGGACTCCTGGGTAAAGACACTTGTCACCTAGGCTAACAACTTGAGTGTGATGGCTGAGACCCACCTCCTAGGAAAAAACCAACTCCTGCAAGTTGTCCTTTGACACACACACACACAAATGCACACACACACACATACACACATGAAAAATATGTACATGCACAAGCCTACAAACACAATTCACACACACACACACACACACACACACACACACACACACACACATACGCACGAAAAATATGCACATGCACAAGCCTACAAACACAATAGGTCCCAAATACCTATTCTGTTTAGGAGTTCATTAAATTGTACAGTCTCTACAATCTGCCCTACCTACAAAATATGCTAGGACAATAGTGGCACAAACCTTGTAGGAGTAACCAACCAATATCTTATTTGACTTAAAGCCCACTCCCAAAGATGGAACCCATAGGTGACACTGCTTGAGTAACTAAGAACCGGAGATTAGATAGCCCAGACTCCTAGTGTGAAAACCAAGTACTACTAGTCTTAAAAAAAAGTAACAATAAAATGACTCCTAATGATATTCTGCTATACTTACAGATCAGTGACTTATTCAATCATTATCAAAGAGGCTTCCTCCTACAGCAGAAGGGAACAGATTCAGAGACCCGCAGCCAGACATTATGCAGAGAGAGACAGACAAACAGAGACAGAGAGACAGAGGCCTTGGAAAACACAGCTCTAAACAAGATGTTTCCATCAGATTCTTCCCCTCAGAGCACAGGGAACCCCATGGAAGAAGGGGCAGAGGAGTGGGGGAGATAGAGGGGACAGAGGAGACTGGGAGAACAAGATCCTTTAAAACAAGCTCATATAAGCTCACAGGGCCTGCACAGGTCTGCACCAGGTCCTCTGCATGTACACTACAGCTTTCCAGTTTAGTACTTTATGGGACTCCTGAATATGTCAATGAGGGTCTCTGATTCTTATTCTTCTCTACAGGCTTTTTTATTTTTCTGCTGGCTTGGCTTTTCCAACTTTAATATGATAGTTTTGTTTTATCATATTATATTTTATTTTGTTATGTTTTGCTTTTATCTCACAGTTGCCTGTTCTTTTCTAATGAGAGACAGAAAGGAAGTGGATCCAGATGGGAAAGGAGATGGGGATGGGAGGAGTAGAGAGAGGGGAAACTATTATATTGTTTGAGAAAAGAATCTATGCTTAATAAAAGAGGGGAAGGTTGTACCTTTTGGCCTGGTTAATTTCACTGTGTGAATTCTTTTCATCTGAAACATTTTTTGTATTGAAGTTTAACCTTTTTTTTTTTTTTTTTTTTTTTTTTTTTTGGTTTTTCGAGACAGGGTTTCTCTGTGTAGCTTTGCGCCTTTCCTGGAACTCACTTGGTAGTCCAGGCTGGCCTCGAACTCACAGAGATCCGCCTGGCTCTGCCTCCCGAGTGCTGGGATTAAAGGCATGCGCCACCACCGCCCGGCGAAGTTTAACCTTTTTAAACAAACAAATGAAGTGTAATAATAATTTTAAGGTAACATCCCTTCATGGAAAAATGATCATGATTATATTATCAGTTTTACATATTCCATAATTCACTAGATATTTTTAGAACATTATGCTTGTGTTCATCAGAATGACTACCTAATATAATTTAATTTCTTTGCAATGCCCTTATCAAGTTCTTATATATTTACTGAATAAAATATGTTAAGTTTTCACTCTAATAACTTATGTTTAAAATACATAATAAGCATCAATATATTTGAAACAAATTCACATAAAATTCATGCTTTGTTTCTTTTTAATTTTATTGAGAAATTAATGATAAGAATATAATCACATATTTCAATCTTAAAAATTAATTTACCAAAAGATGACATTAATTGAGATATATCTCCAGCTCTAGAAGAGAAGATATCTGTAACCCAAGGATCTGCTGAAGAAATTTGTCTCAAAATATATTTTAAAAAGTCCCACAAATGGATCATAAACAGCCTATATCCTAAAAAGAAAAGAAACAAAAGCGCTTATTGGGTACTTCACTGAAGAGGACATTCCCAAGACCCATGGGCTGAGACCAAGGCAGTTGGCATGAGGTATCAAAAATGGAAATGAAGCTGAACTTGGAGGCATGTGCCTGTATCCCTGTACTGACTGAACTGAGGTAAGAGGAGAGCATTCCATAGCAAGACCCTGCTTCACAAAATTTAACATTAAGATATCTCCAAGAACAGAGGGATAGTTTTCCATCCACAGATTCAATGATCCCTTATGGTGATATTTTATTAGTGCTGAAATGTGATTTTATTTGTATGTTAATAAAGTTGCCTGGAGATCAGAGCTAAGAGCAAGCCATTTAGCAGAAGTCCAGTGGTGGTGGCACACACCCTTAATCGGATCACATGGCAGGCAGAATCTCTGTGTGTTAAAGGACACAGCCAAGCGGTGACCCAAACCTTTAATCTCAGTACAAACCATAGAGACCTGCAGGTCTAGAAAGGCAGTGATGAGGAAGTCATGTGGTTGGGTTTACAGCCAATGAGAAGGCAGAACAGAAAGGCAATAAAAAGACAGGACACAGGAAGAAGGTCTCTCTCTCAGGGGAAGGACAGCAGCGAGTGGAAAGATAAGGTGGTCTTAGCTCTTGGCTACTGCTCGATCTCTGGGCTTTTAACTCTTTATTTGGCTCTGTGTTTCTTATTTAATAAGACTGTTTAGAATTACATCTACAATCCCTGTCACAATGATTGATTCATGGAACTAGAGAAAAAAGTTCTGAAAGCCATACATAACTATATAATATGCTAAATTGTGAGCACAAAAGCCAAAGCAGGATACATTTGACTGCCAGGTTTTAGAATATAAAATTGTAGCAGTCAAGACTATAGCGTGGAATTACCAGGAAAGATTCATGGGCCAATGGGGAAGAGCAAAGAAGCTAGAAAACCCAGACATGTGCAACCTGCTATCACCTGACAGACTTGGTAAGCTCAAGCACTGGAGAAAGACCAGGGATAGGGAAAATGAATGTCCATGTGTAGAAGAATGAAAACTATGTTCTTGTCTCTCGACACTTACAAAATCAATTCAAACTGGATTAAGCACCAAATCTATGAGCAAACAGGAACTGGAGCAGTAACGGAGTTTTTAGAAAAGACCCTGTCTGAGTTGGCTTCAGCTGTCAACTTCACACAGCCCAGAGTCAACTGAGGGAACCTCAACTGAAGAAGGTCCTAGGGACAATTGGCCTGTGGGTGTGTATGTGGGACCTTGTCTGGATGGCTGATTGACTAGAGGGCCCAGCCCACTGTGGGTGGCACCATCCCTTGACAGGGGGACCAGAGATGTATAAAGAAGCTACTACCTGAGCAAGTGAGAGAGCAGTAAGCAGCCTTTCTCCATGGTTTCTTCTCTTAGTGCCTGGCTTGAGTTCCTGCCCTAACTTCTCTCTTCTCTTAGTGACAAACTATATATATATATATATATATATATATATATATCCTGGTGCATAGGCTGAAACAAAGCCTTCCCACCCCAATGTTGCTCTTAGGCATAGTGTTTATCACACCAAACAAAAAGTGAACTAGAAGAAACCCAAAAAAAGCACAAAAAGAAACAAAAGCAAATTAGACAAATGGTATTGTGTCAAACTAAAAAAGCTTCCACACAGCATAGGAAACAATTAACCTAGTGAAGAGACAGTTTACAGAACGAGAGAAAACTTCTGTGAACTATAAACCTGAAAAGAGGCTGCTATTCAAACTATATAAAGAACTCAACAAACTCAATAACAAAATTCTACAATAACCCAATATCTGATGAGATGTTTTTCCAAAGACAACATGTATGAGTGACCAACAGATACATGAAGAAAGAAAAGAATGTTGCATCACAGCTTGTCACTAAGGAAATGTTAAGCAAAACCACAAGGCGATATACTACCTCATCCCAGTAAGGATGGTGAACAAGTAAACATCAATAGACACTAGTGCTGCCTAAGTTCTGGAGGGAAAGGAAGCCTTGCTCACTGTTGGTAGGTGTGTACATTATTAGCCCATCAATTCTGGAAGACAAATATTTAAAGCTAGAGCTTTGGTTCATCTGCATTGTCAAGCTGGCTGGATGTGAATCTCCTATGACTCACACCTCTAGACAGATCTGTTAAAGGTTTTCCAGAGAGGTAGAAATGAAGGAGGAAGAGTCACCCTGTATGTGGATGTCACCATCCCACAGGCAGGTCCTGAGCTGAATAACGAGAAAAGGGAGAAAGAGGAAGCAAACTGAATACCGGTGCCGATCTCTATGCTTCCTGACTGTAGACACAAGGTGAGCATCTGACCTCTCCTCCTGACCTATTCCCTGATGTTCTAGTTTGGTTCCTGTTGCTATGATGAAAGACTGACAAAAACTAAGTGGAAGAAGAAATGGTTTATTTCGTATCACCCTTTACAGTCCACCACTGAGGGCAGTCAAGGCAGGAACTCAAGGTAGAAACCTGCAGACAGCAGAGGCCGTAGAGAAACACTGACTCACTCTCCATGGCTTGCTTTCTTATACAGTCCAGACCCACCTGGCCAGGGGTAGCACCACCCACGGTGGTTTGGGTCCTCCTATATCAATGAACTAATATATGCTAATATAATATTTAAAAAATTGTACTGCTCTGTGAATGTGAACAACTTGGAAATAAAATTAATTAAACAATTCTTTTACCAATTGAGCTCCCCAGATGAAACAAACACAACAAAGGTATAAGATTTGCAACTGAAAACTATAAAACACAACCAAGAAAAATTAAATAAACTGAGACAAACCATATCCACGAGTTAGAAGACTAGATGCTATTAATATGGTAATTCTGCCCAAACTCTTCCTGTAATACGATTTCCATCAAAATACCAAAAAGCCTTTTTAGCAATAAAACTTCAGAGGTTGACCCACATATAGAAAAAGGCACAGGAAACAGCAGAGTCAAACCAGTGTGGAAAAAAAGAATAAATTCAAATTGAATAGTTAACACTCCCTGATTTCAAAACTTAAATATACCGTCACTAAGGCAGTGATGTATTGACAGAGGACAAACAAACATCAAAAAGACAGGAATGAAGTTTTTAAAAATGCTATGTTTATGGTCTAAGCAATTAAAAATAGCTAATCTGGTCTAAAGGCACAGTTGAATACCCACACACAAACAATCAATACTGGCCTTTAATTCACACCATGCACCCAAATCAAAATTTGTCACAGGCCTCCACACAAGAACTGCACATGCAGAACTCTGGCATAAAAATCTGGAAAGGCCAGATGGATTTGCTTCTCTGTTGTCGTGATAAACAACCATAACCAAAAGCAATGGACAGAAGGAAGATTTCATCACAGAGATGCGGCCATCATGGCAGGAAGGCGGGGCAGTAGGAATGGGAAGCTGTGTGCTCACTTCTACAAAACAAGCATGAAATGGGGAAGGGCTATAAACACTCAAAGCTCGCCCCCAGTGACACATGTCCTCCACCTCCCAAAGGTTCCATGACCTATCTAACAACACCACAAACTTGGGGACCAAGTATTCAAATACCAGCACTTACAGGACCATTTCTCATTCAAACCATCACACTTGGTACTGCAGTGTACATCTGTAACCACAGGACTTGGGAGGTGTCAACAAGAGAATTGAGTGCTCCAGGAGAGCCATGGCTACATCAAAAGTTTGTGGTCAACCTGGACTATATGAGACTCTTATCTTAAAACAAAATAAAACAAAAACTAGAAGTATTTTAGGATTAGGCAGAGGTTTCTCAAATATGACCACTATAAAGTATAGCCATGAAAGAAAAAGATAAAATGGCTTTTTAAAAATAAAAATATCACACCCTTCAAAACACATACAGTTGTGTATATGAAAAGGAAAGTCACCAAGCAGAAGACTAACCATTGTTTTCAAGGTATTATCTGACAAATAAGATGTATCCATAATATATAAAAAATCTCTTACAATTAAACAACAAAGATTTTGTAAATTGACAAAAGTTTAGAGTAATTCATGAAACAAACCATATTGGTTAATAATGAGTATAAAAGCACATTAGCCACTAGCAAAGGATAAGTTACAACTAAATGTTACAGCTGTGCAAACCCATATGGGTATAATCAGAGATTGATGCCTGGTACCAAAGATTGGCAAGGATGGGATATGACCAAAATCCTCATCTATCCCTGCTGGGGATATAAAATGGCACTGTGGTTATTGTTAACCACAACTGGGAAGTAGAAGTGTCTAACCTGTTAAATCAGTGGTTCTGAACCTATGGGTCATGAACACTTTGGGGGGTCAAACAATCCTTTCACAGGGGTCACATATCACATATCCTGCATATCAGATATTTATATTACAATTCACAATAGTAGCAACATTACAGTTATGAAGTAGCAATGTAATAATTTTGTGGTTGAGGGGTACTTGGTGCCATCCCAAGCCAGCAGTTATTATTATTAACAGCAGCAAGTTAGAAAAAGCAACTCACTTCCGGTGGTACAGCTTTTAAACGTGAAGTTCTAATGCCTTCCTTGAAAATGGTCTTATCTACAAATACCATGTCCTTCCACTTGGATATGGATTCCCTAATAATCCGTGTGGCAAGATTGATCTGGGGACCATCCCAGAATGGACACAGCTCTGCAGAAGGAGATGAGCTACACGGGGCCGTTCTCAGCACCACTGCCATCCAGGCTCACACCGGAGATGGATGATGCCCAGCAGTCTTTCTCAGTTAGATGTCCACACCTGAGGGGAAACAGAAAGGTGAAGTAAGACCACATTTCCTTGTAGCCCTTCACTAGATACATTAAGGGTTAAGGAATTAAGGTTTTGAAATTCAGAGTCTTCTCTTGGGAGGTTCTGGCATGCCATCCTAGGGAGTGTGTCCCTTACTGAGAAACAAAATAATGACTATGGCAGTAACCAGCACCTGTTACTAGAGTCCAGACAGCCCTCTAAATAGTCTACTCACATTTCTTCTCATGATTACCTGTAGGGATTTGTGTATATGTAGTATATGTATTTGTTAGTCATATACTCATGTATATACATGCATGGGTGTGGGTGTTCACACTGGTAAAGCAAAGATACCATTGTCTTTCACTTTTAAGATCTTTTACTAAATCTAAAACTCACCAATTCAGCAAAACTGGCTGTCCAGTAGCCCCAGGGATGTCCCCATCTCTGCCTACACAGCCCTGGGATTGCAACCACACTGCTACCACTTCTTGCTTTTTATGTGAATCCTGGAGGGTATGAACTCATGTCCCCAAGCTTTCATGGCAAGCCCTGTAATCAGTGAGTGAGCCTCTATACAATTGTTATGGTAAAGTAAATAAGATCAAGTTCTTATTAATAAAAACAAACCTGGAGCGGGTATTGGGGTGAAAACTGGAAGATCAGGGAAGCAGACCAAGCCACAGCTTCCTCATCTCGCCAGTTCCTCAGCTGATACTGTTTCCTCAGACTGGAAGCCTCCGTGTCCTTATCCAAATGGATCTCAGCTGAACTGCTTCTTGAAAGCCTGAAAGTTTAACCAGGCCTAGTTCCTGGTCCTCACGCCTTATATACCTTTCTGCTTCCTGCCATCACTTCCTGGGATTAAAGGCATGAGTCACCATGCCTGGCTGTTTCCAGTGTGGCCTTGAACTCACAGAGATCCAGACAGATCTCTGCCTTTGGAGTGCTAGGATTAAAGGTGTGAGTGCCACCATTTTATGGCCTCTATGTCTGTCTAGTGGCTGTTCTGTTCTCTGACCCCAGATAAGTTTATTAGGGTGCACAATATTTTGGGGAACACAATATCACCACAATCATGTCTATCCTGTTTACCCAGAGGGCTGTCTTGTGCCTCTATGTCAATGTGTCTACTTGTGCTGGTCTCTGCCTGCACCTCATTCCCAGATGCTGAGTTTGCTCCACTCTCGGGCAATGCCTCTACAGAAGGAGGCCTTTGCTGATCAATATCTATGGAAGACTCAAAGCAGTTGACGCCCTTGCCAAAGACAGAGACCAAACAGTCATTTCAATCTAAGACCTTCTCCAAGATGGGGGTCAGAAGAAAATGGCATTCAGGGCATCCGAGCAAGGCTCTGCCTTTATCCTAAGGATACAATTTAAATTGAAAGTTCTCTGTTTTAAATTAAAGCACAAAAACTCTTCCTGGCTGAGTTAGGTTTTGTCCTCTGGTGAATCCAGAAAGAATTGAAATGCATAAAATTAAATAACACTGTACTTCAAAGTGAAAGAACAGAGGCAAGATGAAAGGGGCGGGTAACATCTCAAACTACCTCCACGAAAGCTTCACTGTAGCTTTTCATTACAGTGACTGTTGGCCTAACACCAGCCAACAAGTCAGTGGATTGGAACCAACATACTGTCCAGTAATGAGTAGGTAATGGGGGGGGAAGGTAAGTTCCCCTAGGAAATAGCGATTCCCTGTAGAGATTTCCCAAAGCCAAGGTCACCCAGCTGAAATGACTGCTAACTGAGTCTGGGCAGTCCAGGCAAGAAGCCAGAACAGACCCAGTGCTGCTGTGGGTCAGCCTTGATTAGATTTTTGCCTCTTGATTACATGTCAGCAAGTGATTAAATGATTGTTCCATGTAACTTTCTAGAGGAGATCCCAGTTCAGCACACTAAGCTGCAACCAAGGAATGTCACAATACCCCCTATTGGCATGGAATCCTTTCAGATGAGGCTCCACAATTCACAGTCCTCATCCTCTCTGTTCTCTGCAGTGTCAGCCTCTGGTTTCTAGGGACAGAGCAATGAGTGGCCACCTCCGTCAGCTAGTGACACAGCTCAGTTAATTTAGTATTGCCTTCAGTTTCCTTAGCTAGTTTAAGATCCTTCAGATCAGTGTGTGATGATGTCAGTCTTCACTGACAACTTGACTAGATTTCAAATTGTGTGGGTGTGGTGATACTTTATTTGTGTACTCCAAATAAAGCTTATCTGAGGATCAGAGGACAAAGCCAGCCACCATAGTAAACATAGAAGTCAGGCAATGGTAGCACATGCCTTTAATCCTAGCATTCGGGAGGCAGAGATCTATCCGTATCTCTGTTCAAGGCTACACTGGGAATAGAGCCAGGTATGGTGGCACACACCTTTAATCCCAGCACTAGTTAACCATAAAGGTCTGGAGGTCTGTACAGACCGACAGGAAGTGACAGAGCTGGGCAGAAAGAGGAAGTGATGTAGCTGGGCAGAGAGAGGAAGTGAGATGGGAGGGAGACAAAGGCATGTAGGCATTGGTACACAGGAAGTAGGTCTCTTTGGAAGCTGAGGAGTTGGTGAGGTGAGGTTGGCTGTGGCTTGTCCTATTCCTCTGATCTCTCAGTTTTTCACCCCAATATCTGGCTCTGGGTTTTTTTTATTAATAAGACAGTTTAGCAATTTGTCTTTCATGTGTACCTGTCTGTGAGGGTTTTCCCAGAGAGATATAATTGAGCAGGGGTTAATTATAGACCCCCAAATGTGGGTGTCATCATCCTGTGGACCAGGATCCTGGAATAAAGGACTGAAATGAGAGCCAGCTTCTCTCTCTCATATATATATGAGTCTGCACACAATGGGAGTGGCTGCCTCAAGCCCCTGCTGCCCAGCCTTCCCCCCCATAATGGACTCTGCCCTGAACTGTGAGCTGGAACAACCTACTCCTTTCTTGGCTTGAATTCAGGCTTTTGGTCATAGTGGTGAGGAAACCAGCATCCATGGTGCTATGGGGGGCAGTGAAGCATGATCCAGATTCTGAGTGGTTTGGCAGACACCCAGATCAGACCATCCAGCAGCTGCACTGACCACTGTGTCACTTTACTGTGCCGGGCCTGGCATCCAACTTCTCACTGCTTTAGCTGCAAAAGGAGAACAGTTACAGTGTGACTCATGGGCTTACTGAGTTATTGAATAAACATGTGGACACTAAGATGATCTAAAAAGACTACAGGCGTGGGAGTCTGGTTGTGCAAACCCATAATCTAAGCTATTCAGAAGGCTAGGACAAGAGAATGGTGAGTTCAAGGTCAAACTGAACTTGGAAGCACTCTATTTCAAAGTGAAAAAAAAAAAGGAAAAAGAGGGCTTGTGATGCAGGTCAGCAGTGGAACACTGGCCTAGTAAATGCACGAAGATCTGTGTATTAGTCAGGGTTCTCTAGAGGAAGAGAATTGATAGAATGACTTCCTGTATCTTACCTGTATGAATACATAATAATATACAATGAATATTCAGTATATATGGGATTTATTAGAGTGGTTTACAGGCTAGTTCAACGATGGCTGTCTACCAATGGAAGGTCCAGGAATCTAGTAGTTGTTCAGTCCATGAGGATGGATGTCTCAGATGGTCTTCAGTCTATGCTGGAATCTCGAAGAAGGGGGCTCTAACGCCAGTGAAGGAACAGACTTGCCAGTGAGAGAAAGAGCAAGTCGGTGAAGTTTCCTTCTTCTCCCTCCTTTCTAAAGCTGCCACCAGAAGGTGTGGCCTAGATTTAAGGTGAATCTTCCACCTCAAAAGATCCATATCAAGCTGGGCGGTGGTGGCGCATGCCTTTAATCCCAGCACTCGGGAGGCAGAGCCAGGCGGATCTCTGTGAGTTCGAGGCCAGTCTGGGCTACCAAGTGAATTCCAGGAGAGGCGCAAAGCTACACAGAGAAACCCTGTCTCAAAAAACCAAAAAAAAAAAAAAAAAAGATCCATATCAAAAGTCAGCCTTCCCGCTTCAAATGATTTCATTAAGAAAAACCCATCACAGGTGTGCCCAGCTGCTTGGGTTTAAGTTAATTCCAGAGGTCCTCAAGTTGACAACCAAGAACAGCCATCACAATCTGGGTTCAACCTAGCACTGAGAAAAGAGAGAAGAGGAGCAGGAGAGGGGAAGAGAGAGAGGGAAGAAAAGAAGAAGAGGAGGAGGAAGAGCAGAAGGAAGAAGAGAGTCTGTAGATACCGCCTTCCTGCGGTGGTTTAACTTCTTCACAAGGTGTGGCTAAAAATACCTTGTTTCCACTCCTAGAAGGAGTTCCGATAAAGCTGAGGCACTGCAGGCAGGTCTTGTGCTAAGTCCACTGAGACGTCACATTTTGTCTTTGTAAGTGTGGTCTTTGCCAAATGTTGGAGAGTCCTGGAAAGAATGAATTACTGAGCTACTCTGACATGCCAGGCACCATTTTGCGCATGTCACATAGATTCATTTACACACCCCCATCAACCTGTGTGTCTGTTGCTGGGAGTGGCAGATACAGAAGGCAACTTGAAGCCTCTAGAGACGGGCATCAGAGTTTTGTCTCATACTCTAAACTCTGTGGTGACCAATCTTTACCCTTTGCTCAAAGGTCATTTCCACTCAACTCCTCATGGTTATTATTCCAGCAATATTATGCAATTGCTAAGTGATATCAAGTTTTCCTAACTGAGTGTTTAACTCTCAGAACATAAACATTTTTCCATATTAGGAAATGAATAGAGACAATAACAGAAGAACTCACCTTACTTTCCTCTTCCACTGCTACTGCGTCTCTCGGCTCCTTTTAATGGTGCAGCTCCTGACAGGACTTTCTAGGATATTCTCTCTTCTCAGAGGTTATATCATTTCTCCCTGTAATTAGCACATTCCCTCCTTGAGTGGATGAGGCTCAGAAAGCTTATGAAACTCACAAGACACATGGTTAGCCTCTGCCTGTGGTTAGCCTCTCACTGGCTGTGAGGGGACTCTTTGGTGGAGCTGCCTACAAGTTAGCCAGGGAACTCCGGGCTGCAGCTTTCATGAGCTGTCACTCACACTGGAGGGGATTTTCAGCAGCACAGCAGCCTGAGTCATTCCTGCTCCTGTCAGTGACCATGTCCCCATTTTCCTGGAAGGAACTCCAGTGAATTCATTGGTTCAGCAAGCTAGACTTGGGTGGAGTCCTTTCTTGGTCCACTATTGTTGCCCTATCTGTAGTGAACAGATGTTTATTAACACAACCCTGGTCTTCTCCTAACCCACTTAAGGCAGCACGAGCCCAGCCCTGGTAACAGAGTGTTCCTTTGGAAGGCCACTGTTCAACTGGGAAACATCCTGCTCTGTTTTCTCTCATATGATCTGACCAGCATCTTGATACAGTCCATCAGGTCCTCCTGGCAGGAGTTACTCACTGGACTTCAAGGACCCCACACTCTCCTGGGTTCTCTCTCAATTTCCTCTGTGGTAGCTGCTGCAACCTCACCTAATGGTAACATAAGCTAAGCCCCACCCTTCCCCTCTTTCCTTTCATCTCTCTACTCATCCCCTTGCCCACCCCCTATTTTATTATGTGGATACCCTCTCTGCACTGACATCCTTCTCTTGTCTGTAACCCATACCCAGTTTAAATAACCTCAAGTCTCAAAACGTTAACATGCTACCTGCTTTCACACACACACACACACACACACACACACACACACACACACACACACCTGTTTATCATCTTTCCCTGTGTCATTCACACTAATGGCCTCAGGGCAGATCTCCTGCACAGCTCACTGTGTTTTCAATATACTATGAACAGAGAAGTCCAGAGCAAGAGATTAAAGACATTCTAGCCTAGGGAGCTCTGATTCACTGGTGTTGGAAATTTAAAGTACTTGTGTTATCAACACTAGGTTTAAGCCCTACTCCACTGGAGAAAGCACACAGCTGTATATTTGATCAAGAATCCATAATTGGGAACACCAGGCCCCATTGGTGAACCTAATATTTTTATTTTGCTAAATTGACATAGCGTCAAACTGCCCTCTCAGTCTGTATCTCTCCACCTGTAGGTTGGCACAGCACTCAGACCTCATCCGAGAAGTTTCTTTGCGGAGTGGATGGAGGTTAATGCAGAAACTCACAGCTGGTCAAAGTGCAGAGAATAAGTGTTTATGGAGTGCTCAACCACAAAAGAGACATCCATGTCACACTTCTTCCCCTCAAGGCTGAGAGGCCATCATAGAAAGGAGATCAGAAAGACTGTAAGAGTCAGAGGTCAGAGGTCAAGAAGCAGTGTGGCGAAATAGTGTCTTCCGGTCATAAGACTGCTGAACTCCTAGACACACTGCAGCTGTGCTTGCTTGCAAATGATAATCCAGGCAATACTGCAGCATGGAGGAGGGAGGGGCTGCTCTCCTAGCCCAGGAGCCGTTGTCAGTGATGGCTTCCAGGGGAGGGGGAGACTTTTCTTTAAGGATATAGTCTCTGGTAGTTGAACCATGATCCAGGGATGGTCTCACACCCAGGAGTGTGTGTGAAGCAGAAATGGAATCTGAGACTCATTAGACAAAAGTGAATACTAAGTTGGGAGGGGAGATTGGGAGGAACCAGGGAAAGGAGTGAGGTTTTAATATGATCAGAATAAATCATATGCATGCATGAAATTCTCAAAAATTAATAAAAATATATTAAAGTCAATGAAAAATGACGAGTGCCGTGGAAGAAAAATGAGTGATATGGAAGTGTCTCAACAAACTAGCAACAGAAATGAAGAACCATGAAATCCCAATTGTCCTACCTCCAGGACATCCCAAAGGAGATGAATCAGTACATCAAAGAGACACCTGCATTCCTACGTGTAGTGCAGTACTGTTCACAGTTGCCAAGCGACATATCCACTGATGGGTGAATAAATGAAGAAGATGTAGTGCATGTATACAAGGGAATTCTGTTAAACTGCCAAAATCGGCATTTGTGGCCACATAGCTGAATTAGTAGACAATGTGTCCAATTAAGTAAGAAGGCTAAACAAATACTGTATATTCTCAATAATATGTGAAAGCTAAAAATGTGTTTGTTCTAGTGTCAAGAGTGGAAAAGGGGTAAGTGGAGGCTGAGGAAATGGTAAGGGAGGAGGACAGAGGGAGGACCCATAGGGAGCACTACACTACAGTAGTCAGCAAGAATGAGGTCATGGGTCCTGCAGTGTGATGGAAGTGTGAGTAAAAGGTGTGCATTGTGTGATTTGTATATGATTAGAGAGGTAGAACACTTCCTAACACAAAGTAGTAACTCCTCCAGTAGAGGGAAAGGCCAGTAACCCCAAACTCATCATTTCATGTTGAATATACTGCTGTAGGATGGTCTGTATGTCAAATCTGTTGCTCTGATTGGTCAATAAATAAAACACTGATTGGCCAGTGGCCAGGCAGGAAGTATAGGCGGGACTAACAGAGAGGAGAATTGAGAGAACAGGAAGGCGGAAGGAGTCACTGCCAGCCGTCGCCATGACAAGCAGCATGTGAAGATGCCAGTAAGCCACGAACCACGTGGCAAGGTACAGATTTATAGAAATGGATTAATTTAAGATGTAAGAACTAGATAGCTAGAAGCCTGAGCCATTAGGCCAAACAGTTTAAACAATATAAGTCTCTGTGTTTACTTGGTTGGGTCTGAGCAGCTGTGGGACTGGCGGGTGACAGATTTGTCCTGACTGTGGGCCAGGCAGGAAAACTTAAGCAACAATATACACATTGAAGCACCACACTGTGCACTGTAAGCACATGTGAACCCCGTGAGTCAGTTCAAATGATGGGAAGAAGGAGGAAGGAGAGAAAGAGAGGAAGACAGAGACCCAACCCTAGGAAATAGGAGAGAACCTGAGATGTCAGCTAAGAGAAAGGAT
>NW_026294551.1:67039536-67042036 GCF_007827085.1 Peromyscus californicus insignis
TATATATATATATATATATATATATATGATTTGTTAGAGAGAGAGAGAGAGAGAGAGAGAGAGAGATTCATTCTGTAAGTTATATCACTCTAGAGAACCCTGACTAATACAATATATATGCATGCATGCATGCCTGTATGTATGTATGCATTTGAAACAAAATCTCATTATGTTTCCCAGGATGGTTTTTAAATTCTCAATTCTCCTGCCTCAGCCTCCCACTGTAGGAATTACTGGTGTGCAAATTCTTTAGTGAGAATTGTGAACTTACATCTACCTATAACCCTGCACCACCCTCACCCTGTGCTCATCCACCTAAGGAGGATGTTGCAGGATGGGGATGCAGAGTTGGAGGAATGCCATTAAAGTAGAAGCAGACTCTGAGATCTACTTTAGGCATGACTGCCCATCTTCCTCCCACATTTTAGTGAGGAAACTGTGGTTTTATTGGCTTTGAATACATCGGGAATGATGATCCTGTCCTATGTGGCCCAGCAAACCATCACCTATCCCTGGATCCAGGCATTCTCTTATTTGTTTGTTAACTGAGTAATTTAATATAGCCCTTTACTACACACACTAACAGGTCATTACCTGGGTGATTTCCTTCTCTCGGTACAGCATCTTATTTCTGTCCTTATTATTCTGTTCAAAATTGACTTCACTGTGGTCCATCAAGGCACTGGAGTGTACTTCCTCTTAAGTATCTAGGGACTCTACAGTCCAGCCACATCCTGTATTTTCCTTCAGATTCCTGGAGATTTGTGCTCATAGGCTGCATGTTCCCTGCAAGCCAGAGGAGACATTATCTTTATAGAACAAACCCAAGCAAAATAGAATGCTCAGAAAAACAGAGTTTGATTTGCCTTCAAAGAGAAAACTTGTGATAGGGTTTTCTAGTCTCTGAAACTGGAGATTTCATTGATGAACATAGCATGGGCAGTGTGCCCTGTCTCTTTCCTCTACTGGACACAAGTCTACATTCACATGAGGTCATGCTGTTTGTATACTGCTAGGGTCGCAGAATGAGCACTGTGCCACACAAGGATCTGTGTGGACATGTGGGTGTGTCAATTCCTAATGACCTCAGACCTTGCTTTGAAAGAAATGACAGAGTTGACATGCAAACAGTCCAACAGGCCTGGGCATGGCATCTCCCAATGTTACCTTCTCCCTGGTCCTGCTCTTAGTATCCGAAGTCTCATTCTCTTTGGGGTCCATACAGCATTTCAATTCAATACATTTTGCCTTAGAATAGTAAGTTAGCTGTTACAACTGTCCAGTTTCCAAGGGATGTAATGGAGGCATGAGCCTCGGGAAGCCCTTGCTTGAAAATTCATATAGCTTGAGAGTGGTGGCCCTGCAACTTGATCCAAAAGCTACTGACCCCAAAACTTCATCCTCTGTACTTACTCAGAAAACCCCAATTTCTCTCAACACAAATACATGCATACAAACACACACACAAAAACATACACATTCATGTGCACATACATATACATATGCATGTACATGCATATATTGAACTCACACATACACACATATACACCTGCATAAATATGCATACATACATACGCATAAACACATACTCACATGCATACAACCAAGCATAGTGGAATAATACATCTATAATGGACACTGAGGCAGGAATGTTGTGAGCTCAAGGCTTCCCTAGGCTACATTGTGAATTCTTGGCCAGCCTGAGCAACATAGGGAGACACTGTCTCCAAACAAAGAGACAACACAAACTCTAAGACCATGGACTCAGGAAGTCCAGCATTATGATACCGGAGACTCCTAATGAGCCTGACTACAGACCCAGGGTAGCTTGCAGTTAGGCAAACACTATGACAAGCATTCTAAAGTGTCGCATAGTGTAAAAGATAGTGAAGGGTAAAAGACTATTGTTGGGACCCTCAGACAGGCTCTGTTCAGACTGGGAATCACAAATATCTCTGACTGGTAGGGGAAGCTTGGAGCAATGGCCTACCAAGATAGAAATTTAACTAGAGAAGCAGAAATAGACAGCTGAGGTCCGAGATAGGCATGTAACGGAGAAAGCTGAGGAGTTACAGATCAAGGGTGGGTTGAACAGTGATCCATCCCTGGCTGTTTTTGCATCTCTATATTGAGTTCTGCCCTGTACATAAGAAAGGCTGTCACTGTCTCTCTATGAGTTGTGCTGTGTTCAAATACTCCTGGAGATGAGGTCACTTTGAAGCATGTAACCTGGACTCCCTGCATTTGTGAGGCTGAGGCCAGATCAATCTTGAACAAGATTATGAAAGCCTGTCTCAAAAATGCACAAGAGATAGACAGGGGATGAGAGAAGGAAGGAAGAAAGGGAGGGACGAAGTGAGTGAGTAAGAAGGAAGGAAGGAAGGAAGGAAGGAAGGAAGGAAGGAAGGAAGGAAGGAAGGAAGGAAAGGAGGGAGGGAGGGAGGGAGGAAGGAAGGAAGGAAGGAAGGAAGGAAGGAAGGAAGGAAGGAAGGAAGGAAGG